>NC_091469.1:115782183-116094474 GCF_036971445.1 Narcine bancroftii | reverse complement strand
TCAATATCTGGTAGTATAATTGACAGTATTTGCTAGTATAATGGACAGTATAGAGGACAATATTTGTTAATATAGTGGACAATATCTGGTAGTATAATTGACAGTATTTGGGAGTATAATGGACAGTATAGTGGACAATATTTGTTAATATAGTGGACAATATCTGGTAGTATAATGGACAGTATTTGGTAGTATAATGGACAGTATAGTGGACAATATTTGTTAATATAGTGGACAATATCTGGTAGATTAATGGACAGTATTTGGGAGTATAATGGACAGTATAGAGGACAATATTTGTTAATATAGTGGACAATATCTGGTAGTATAATTGACAGTAGTTGCTAGTAGAATGGACAGTATAGTGGACAATATTTGTTCTTCTTTGCTTGGCTTCGCGGACGAAGATTTATGGAGGGGGTAAAAAAGTCCACGTCAGCTGCAGGCTCGTTTGTGGCTGACCAGTCCGATGCGGGACAGGCAGACACGATTGCAGCGGTTGCAAGGGAAAATTGGTTGGTTGGGGTTGGGTGTTGGGTTTTTCCTCCTTTGCCTTTTGTCAGTGAGGTGGGCTCTGCGGTCTTCTTCAAAGGAGGCTGCTGCCCGCCAAACTGTGAGGCGCCAAGATGCACGGTTTGAGGCGTTATCAGCCCACTGGCGGTGGTCAATGTGGCAGGCACCAAGAGATTCTTTAGGCAGTCCTTGTACCTTTTCTTTGGTGCACCTCTGTCACGGTGGCCAGTGGAGAGCTCGCCATATAATACGATCTTGGGAAGGCGATGGTCCTCCATTCTGGAGACGTGACCCATCCAGCGCAGCTGGATCTTCAGCAGCGTGGACTCGATGCTGTCGACCTCTGCCATCTCGAGTACCTCGACGTTAGGGGTGTGAGCGCTCCAATGGATGTTGAGGATGGAGCGGAGACAACGCTGGTGGAAGCGTTCTAAGAGCCGTAGGTGGTGCCGGTAGAGGACCCATGATTCGGAGCCGAACAGGAGTGTGGGTATGACAACGGCTCTGTATACGCTTATCTTTGTGAGGTTTTTCAGTTGGTTGTTTTTCCAGACTCTTTTGTGTGGTCTTGCAAAGGCGCTATTTGCCTTGGCGAGTCTGTTGTCTATCTCATTGTCGATCCTTGCATCTGATGAAATGGTGCAACCGAGATAGGTAAACTGGTTGACCGTTTTGAGTTTTGTGTGCCCGATGGAGATGTGGGGGGGCTGGTAGTCATGGTGGGGAGCTGGCTGATGGAGGACCTCAGTTTCTTCAGGCTGACTTCCAGGCCAAACATTTTGGCAGTTTCCGCAAAAGCAGGACGTCAAGCGCTGAAGAGCTGGCTCTGAATGGGCAACTAAAGCGGCATCATCTGCAAAGAGTAGTTCACGGACAAGTTTCTCTTGTGTCTTGGTGTGAGCTTGCAGGCGCCTCAGATTGAAGAGACTGCCATCCGTGCGGTACCGGATGTAAACAGCGTCTTCATTGTTGGGGTCTTTCATGGCTTGGTTCAGCATCATGCTGAAGAAGACTCTCTTTCTTTGGCTTGGCTTCGCGGACGAAGATTTATGGAGGGGGTAAAAAGTCCACGTCAGCTGCAGGCTCCGTTGTGGCTGACCAGTCCGATGCGGGACAGGCAGACACGATTGCAGCGGTTGCAAGGGAAAATTGGTTGGTTGGGGTTGGGTGTTGGGTTTTTCCTCCTTTGCCTTTTGTCAGTGAGGTGGTCTCTGCGGTCTTCTTCAAAGGAGGCTGCTGCCCGCCAAACTGTGAGGCGCCAAGATGCACGGTTTGAGGCGTTATCAGCCCACTGGCGGTGGTCAATGTGGCAGGCACCAAGAGATTTCTTTAGGCAGTCCTTGTACCTTTTCTTTGGTGCACCTCTGTCACGGTGCCAGTGGAGAGCTCGCCATATAATACGATCTTGGGAAGGCGATGGTCCTCCATTCTGGAGACGTGACCCATCCAGCGCAGCTGGATCTTCAGCAGCGTGGACTCGATGCTGTCGACCTCTGCCATCTCGAGTACCTCGACGTTAGGGGTGTGAGCGCTCCAATGGATGTTGAGGATGGAGCGGAGACAACGCTGGTGGAAGCGTTCTAGGAGCCGTAGGTGGTGCCGGTAGAGGACCCATGATTCGGAGCCGAACAGGAGTGTGGGTATGACAACGGCTCTGTATACGCTTATCTTTGTGAGGTTTTTCAGTTGGTTGTTATTCCAGACTCTTTTGTGTAGTCTTCCAAAGGCGCTATTTGCCTTGGCGAGTCTGTTGTCTATCTCATTGTCGATCCTTGCATCTGATGAAATGTGCAGCCGAGATAGGTAAACTGGTTGACCGTTTTGAGTTTTGTGTGCCCGATGGAGATGGAGACAGCTCCAAGAAAAGTGCAGAGAACAAAACAAAGGACTCTACATCACCTTTGTTGACCTCACCAAAGCCTTCGACACCGTGAGCAGGAAAGGGCTTTGGCAAATACTAGAGCGCATCGGATGTCCCCCAAAGTTCCTCAACATGATTATCCAACTGCACGAAAACCAACAAGGTCGGGTCAGATACAGCAATGAGCTCTCTGAACCCTTCTCCATTAACAATGGCGTGAAGCAAGGCTGTGTTCTCGCACCAACCCTCTTTTCTTTTCTTCAATCTTCTTCAGCATGATGCTGAACACAATATTTGTTAATATAGTGGAAAATATCTGATAGCATAATGGACAGTATTTGGGAGTATAATGGACAGTATAGTGGACAATATTTGTTAATATAGTGGACAATATCTGGTAGTATAATGGACAGTATTTGGTAGTATAATGGACAGTATAGTGGACAATATTTGTTAATATAGTGGACAATATCTGGTAGTTTAATGGACAGTATTTGGGAGTATAATGGACAGTATAGACGACAATATTTGTTAATATAGTGGACAATATCTGGTAGTATAATGGACAGTATTTGGTAGTATAATGGACAGTATAGTGGACAATGTTTGTTATATAGTGGACAATATCTTGTAGTTTAATGGACAGTATTTGCGAGTATAATGGACAGTATAGAGGACAATATTTGTTAATATAGTGGACAATATCTGGTAGTATAATGGACAGTATTTGGGAGTATAATGGACAGTATAGTGGACAATATTTGTTAATATAGTGGACAATATCTGGTAGTATAATGGACAGTATTTGCTAGTATAATGGACAGTATAGTGGACAATATTTGTTAATATAGTGGACAATATCTGGTAGTATAATTGACAGTATTTGCTAGTATAATGGACAGTATAGTGGACAATATTTGTTAATATAGTGGACAATATCTGGTAGTATAATTGACAGTATTTGCTAGTATAATGGACAGTATAGAGGACAATATTTGTTAATATAGTGGACAATATCTGGTAGTATAATTGACAGTATTTGGGAGTATAATGGACAGTATAGTGGACAATATTTTTTTAATATAGTGGACAATATCTGGTAGTATAATGGACAGTATTTGGTAGTATAATGGACAGTATAGTGGACAATATTTGTTAATATAGTGGACAATATCTGGTAGATTAATGGACAGTATTTGTAGTATAATGGACAGTATAGAGGACAATATTTGTTAATATAGTTGACAATATCTGGTAGTATAATTGACAGTATTTGCTAGTATAATGGACAGTGTAGTGGACAATATTTGTTAATATAGTGGACAATATCTGATAGCATAATGGACAGTATTTGGGAGTATAATGGACAGTATAGTGGACAATATTTGTTAATATAGTGGACAATATCTGGTAGTATAATGGACAGTATTTGGGAGTATATTTGACAGTATAGTGGACAATACTTGTTAATATAGTGGACAATATCTGGTAGTATAATGGACAGTATTTGGGAGTATAATGGACAGTATAGTGGACATATTTGTTAATATAGTGGACAATATTTTGTTGTATAATTGTCAGTATAGTGGACAATATTTGGTAGTATAATGACAGTATTTGGTAGTATAATGGACAGTATAGTTGACAATATTTTTTAATATAGTTGACAATATCTGGTTGTATAATTCACAGTATTTGGTAGTAAAATGGACAGTATAGTGGTCAATATTTGTTAATATAGTGGACAATATCTGATAGCATAATGGACAGTATTTGGTAGTATAATGGACTGTATAGTGGACAATATTTGTTAATATAGTGGACAATATCTGGTAGTACAATTGACAGTATTTGGTAGTATAATGGACAGTATAGTGGACAATATTTGTTAATATAGTGGACAATATCTGGTAGTATAATGGACAGTATTTGGTAGTATAATGGACAGTATAGTGGACAATATTTGTTAATATAATGGACAATATCAGGTAGTATAATGGACAGTATTTTGTAGTATAATGACAGTATAGTGGACAATATTTGTTAAAATAGTAGACAATATTTGTTCGTATATTGGACAGTATTTGGTAGTATATTGGACAGTATAGTAGACAATATTTGTTAATATAGTGGACAATATCTGGTAGTATATTTGACAGTATTTGGTAGTATAATGGACAGTATAGTGGACAATATTTGTTAATATAGTGGACAATATCTGGTAGTATAATTGACAGTATTTGGGAGTATAATGGACAGTATAGTGGACAATATTTGTTAATATAGTGGACAATATCTGGTAGTATAATGGACAGTATTTGGTAGTATAATGGACAGTATAGTGGACAATATTTGTTAATATAGTGGACAATATCTGGTAGATTAATGGACAGTATTTGGGAGTATACTGGACAGTATAGAGGACAATATTTGTTAATATAGTGGACAATATCTGGTAGTATAATTGACAGTATTTGCTAGTATAATGGACAGTATAGAGGACAATATTTGTTAATATAGTGGACAATATCTGGTAGTATAATTGACAGTATTTGCTAGTATAATGGACAGTATAGTGGACAATATTTGTTAATATAGTGGACAATATCTGGTAGTATAATGGACAGTATTTGCTAGTATAATGGACAGTATAGTGAACAATATTTGTTAATATAGTGGACAATATCTGGTAGTATAATTGACAGTATTTGGTACTATAATGGACAGTATAGTGGACAATATTTGTTAATATAGTGGACAATATCTGGTAGTATAATTGACAGTATTTGCTAGTATAATGGACAGTATAGAGGACAATATTTGTTAATATAGTGGACAATATCTGGTAGTATAATTGACAGTATTTGCTAGTATAATGGACAGTATAGTGGACAATATTTGTTAAGATAGTGGACAATATCTGGTAGTATAATTGACAGTATTTGCTAGTATAATGGACAGTATAGTGGACAATATTTGTAATATAGTGGACAATATCTGGTAGTATAATTGACAGTATTTGCTAGTATAATGGACAGTATAGTGGACAATATTTGTTAATGTAGTGGACAATATCTAGTAGTATAATTGACAGTATTTGCTAGTATAATGGACAGTATAGAGGACAATATTTGTTAATATAGTGGACAATATCTGGTAGTATAATTGACAGTATTTGGGAGTATAATGGACAATATAGTGGACAATATTTGTTAATATAGTGGACAATATCTGGTAGATTAATGGACAGTATTTGGGAGTATAATGGACAGTATAGAGGACAATATTGTTAATATAGTGGACAATATCTGGTAGTATAATGGACAGTATTTGCTAGTATAATGGACAATATAGTGGACAATATTTGTTAATATAGTGGACAATATCTGGTAGTATAATTGACAGTATTTGCTAGTATAATGGACAGTATAGTGGACAATATTTGTTAATATAGTGGACAATATCTGGTAGTATAATTGACAGTATTTGCTAGTATAATGGACAGTATAGAGGACAATATTTGTTAATATAGTGGACAATATCTGGTAGTATAATTGACAGTATTTGGGAGTATAATGGACAGTATAGTGGACAATATTTTTTTAATATAGTGGACAATATCTGGTAGTATAATGGACAGTATTTGGTAGTATAATGGACAGTATAGTGGACAATATTTGTTAATATAGTGGACAATATCTGGTAGATTAATGGACAGTATTTGGTAGTATAATGGACAGTATAGAGGACAATATTTGTTAATATAGTTGACAATATCTGGTAGTATAATTGACAGTATTTGCTAGTATAATGGACAGTGTAGTGGACAATATTTGTTAATATAGTGGACAATATCTGATAGCATAATGGACAGTATTTGGAGTATAATGGACAGTATAGTGGACAATATTTGTTAATATAGTGGACAATATCTGGTAGTATAATGGACAGTATTTGGGAGTATAATGGACAGTATAGTGGACAATGTTTGTTAATATAGTGGACAATATCTGGTAGTATAATTGACAGTATTTGCTAGTATAATGGACAGTATAGAGGACAATATTTGTTAATATAGTGGACAATATCTGGTAGTATAATTGACAGTATTTGCTAGTATAATGGACAGTATAGTGGACAATATTTGTTAATATAGTGGACAATATCTGGTCGTATAATTGACAGTATTTGCTAGTATAATGGACAGTATAGTGGACAATATTTGCTAATATAGTGGACAATATCTGGTAGTATAATTGACAGTATTTGCTAGTATAATGGACAGTATAGTGGACAATATTTGTTAATGTAGTGGACAATATCTGGTAGTATAATTGACAGTATTTGCTAGTATAATGGACAGAATAGAGGACAATATTTGTTAATATAGTAGACAATATTTGTTCATATATTGGACAGTATTTGGTAGTATATTGGACAGTATAGTAGACAATATTTGTTAATATAGTGGACAATATCTGGTAGTATATTTGACAGTATTTGGTAGTATAATGGACAGTATTTTCTAGTATAATGGACAGTATAGTGGACAATGTTTGTTAATATAGTGGACAATATCTGGTAGTTTAATGGACAGTATTTGGGAGTATAATGGACGGTATAGTGGACAATGTTTGTTAATATAGTGGACAATATCTGGTAGTTTAATGGACAGTATTTGGGAGTATAATGGACAGTATAGTGGACAATATTTATTAATATAGTGGACAATATCTGGTAGTTTAATGGACAGTATTTGGGAGTATAATGGACAGTACAGTGGACAATATTTGTTAATATAGTGACAATATCTGGTAGTATAATGGACAGTATTTGCTAATATAATGGACAGTATAGTGGACAATGTTTGTTAATATAGTGGACAATATCTGGTAGTTTAATGGACAGTATTTGGGAGTATAATGGACAGTATAGTGGACAATGTTTGTTAATATAGTGGACAATATCTGGTAGTTTAATGGACAGTATTTGGGAGTATAATGGACAGTATAGTGGACAATATTTGTTAATATAGTGGACAATATCTGGTAGTTTAATGGACAGTATTTGGGAGTATAATGGACAGTATAGTGGACAATATTTGTTAATATAGTGGACAATATCTGGTAGTATAATGGACAGTATTTGCTAGTATAATGGACAGTATAGTGGACAATGTTTGTTAATATAGTGGACAATATCTGGTAGTTTAATGGACAGTATTTGGGAGTATAATGGACAGTATAGTGGACAATGTTAATATAGTGGACAATATCTGGTAGTTTAATGGACAGTATTTGGGAGTATAATGGACAGTATAGTGGACAATGTTTGTTAATATAGTGGACAATATCTGGTAGTTTAATGGACAGTATTTGGGAGTATAATGGACAGTATAGTGGACAATATTTGTTAATATAGTGGACAATATCTGGTAGTATAATGGACAGTATTTGCTAGTATAATGGACAGTATAGTGGACAATATTTGTTAATATAGTGGACAATATCTGGTAGTATAATTGACAGTATTTGGTAGTATAATGGACAGTATAGTGGACAATATTTGTTAATATAGTGGACAATATCTGGTAGTATAATGGACAGTATTTGCTAGTATAATGGACAGTATAGTGGACAATGTTTGTTAATATAGTGGACAATATCTGGTAGTATAATGGACAGTATTTGGGAGTATAATGGACAGTATAGTGGACAATATTTGTTAATATAGTGGACAATATCAGGTAGTATAATGGTCAGTATTTGGGAGTATAATGGACAGTATAGTGGACAATATTTCTTAATATAGTGGACAATATTTGGTTGTATAATTGACAGTTTTATAGAAAATATTTGGTAGTATAATGGACAGTATTTGGTAGTATAATGGACAGTATAGTGGACAATATTTGTTAATATAGTGGACAATACCTGGTTGTATAATGGACAGTATTTGGTAGTATTATGGACAGTATAGTGGGACAATATTTGTTAATATAGTTGAAATTACTTGGTGGTATAATGGACAGTATTTGGGAGTATAATTGACAGTATAGTGGACAATACTTGTTAATATAGTGGACAATATCTGGTAGTATAATGGACAGTATTTGGGAGTATAATGGACAGTATAGTGGACAATATTTGTTAATATAGTGGACAATATTTGGTTGTATAATTGTCAGTATAGTGGACAATATTTGGTAGTATAATGGACAGTATTTGGTAGTATAATGGACAGTATAGTTGACAATATTTTTTAATATAGTTGACAATATCTGGTTGTATAATTCACAGTATTTGGTAGTAAAATGGACAGTATAGTGGTCAATATTTGTTAATATAGTGGACAATATCTGATAGCATAATGGACAGTATTTGGTAGTATAATGGACAGTATAGTGGACAATATTGTTAATATAGTGGACAATATCTGGTAGTACAATTGACAGTATTTGGTAGTATAATGGACAGTATAGTGGACAATATTTGTTAATATAGTGGACAATATCTGGTAGTATAATGGACAGTATTTGGTAGTATAATGGACAGTATAGTGGACAATATTTGTTAATATAGTGGACAATATCAGGTAGTATATTGGACAGTATTTGGTAGTATATTGGACAGTATAGTAGACAATATTTGTTAATATAGTGGACAATATCTGGTAGTATATTTGACAGTATTTGGTAGTATAATGGACAGTATAGTGGACAATATTTGTTAATATAGTGGACAATATCTGGTAGTATAATTGACAGTATTTGGGAGTATAATGGACAGTATAGTGGACAATATTTGTTAATATAGTGGACAATATCTGGTAGTATAATGGACAGTATTTGGTAGTATAATGGACAGTATAGTGGACAATATTTGTTAATATAGTGGACAATATCTGGTAGATTAATGGACAGTATTTGGGAGTATAATGGACAGTATAGAGGACAATATTTGTTAATGTAGTGGACAATATCTGGTAGTATAATTGACAGTATTTGCTAGTATAATGGACAGTATAGAGGACAATATTTGTTAATATAGTGGACAATATCTGGTAGTATAATTGACAGTATTTGCTAGTATAATGGACAGTATAGTGGACAATATTTGTTAATATAGTGGACAATATCTGGTAGTATAATGGACAGTATTTGCTAGTATAATGGACAGTATAGTGAACAATATTTGTTAATATAGTGGACAATATCAGGTAGTATAATTGACAGTATTTGGTAGTATAATGGACAGTATAGTGGACAATATTTGTTAATATAGTGGACAATATCTGGTAGTATAATTGACAGTATTTGCTAGTATAATGGACAGTATAGAGGACAATATTTTTTAATATAGTGGACAATATCTGGTAGTATAATTGACAGTATTTGCTAGTATAATGGACAGTATAGTGGACAATATTTGTTAATATAGTGGACAATATCTGGTAGTATAATTGACAGTATTTGCTAGTATAATGGACAGTATAGAGGACAATATTTGTTAATATAGTGGACAATATCTGGTAGTATAATTGACAGTATTTGCTAGTATAATGGACAGTATAGTGGACAATATTTGTTAATATAGTGGACAATATCTGGTAGTATAATTGACAGTATTTGCTAGTATAATGGACAGTATAGAGGACAATATTTGTTAATATAGTGGACAATATCTGGTAGTATAATTGACAGTATTTGGGAGTATAATGGACAGTATAGTGGACAATATTTGTTAATATAGTGGACAATATCTGGTAGTATAATGGACAGTATTTGGTAGTATAATGGACAGTATAGTGGACAATATTTGTTAATATAGTGGACAATATCTGGTAGATTAATGGACAGTATTTGGGAGTATAATGGACAGTATAGAGGACAATATTTGTTAATATAGTGGACAATATCTGGTAGTATAATTGACAGTAGTTGCTAGTAGAATGGACAGTATAGTGGACAATATTTGTTCTTCTTTGGCTTGGCTTCGCGGACGAAGATTTATGGAGGGGGTAAAAAAGTCCACGTCAGCTGCAGGCTCGTTTGTGGCTGACCAGTCCGATGCGGGACAGGCAGACACGATTGCAGCGGTTGCAAGGGAAAATTGGTTGGTTGGGGTTGGGTGTTGGGTTTTTCCTCCTTTGCCTTTTGTCAGTGAGGTGGGCTCTGCGGTCTTCTTCAAAGGAGGCTGCTGCCCGCCAAACTGTGAGGCGCCAAGATGCACGGTTTGAGGCGTTATCAGCCCACTGGCGGTGGTCAATGTGGCAGGCACCAAGAGATTTCTTTAGGCAGTCCTTGTACCTTTTCTTTGGTGCACCTCTGTCACGGTGGCCAGTGGAGAGCTCGCCATATAATACGATCTTGGGAAGGCGATGGTCCTCCATTCTGGAGACGTGACCCATCCAGCGCAGCTGGATCTTCAGCAGCGTGGACTCGATGCTGTCGACCTCTGCCATCTCGAGTACCTCGACGTTAGGGGTGTGAGCGCTCCAATGGATGTTGAGGATGGAGCGGAGACAACGCTGGTGGAAGCGTTCTAAGAGCCGTAGGTGGTGCCGGTAGAGGACCCATGATTCGGAGCCGAACAGGAGTGTGGGTATGACAACGGCTCTGTATACGCTTATCTTTGTGAGGTTTTTCAGTTGGTTGTTTTTCCAGACTCTTTTGTGTGGTCTTGCAAAGGCGCTATTTGCCTTGGCGAGTCTGTTGTCTATCTCATTGTCGATCCTTGCATCTGATGAAATGGTGCAACCGAGATAGGTAAACTGGTTGACCGTTTTGAGTTTTGTGTGCCCGATGGAGATGTGGGGGGGCTGGTAGTCATGGTGGGGAGCTGGCTGATGGAGGACCTCAGTTTCTTCAGGCTGACTTCCAGGCCAAACATTTTGGCAGTTTCCGCAAAGCAGGACGTCAAGCGCTGAAGAGCTGGCTCTGAATGGGCAACTAAAGCGGCATCATCTGCAAAGAGTAGTTCACGGACAAGTTTCTCTTGTGTCTTGGTGTGAGCTTGCAGGCGCCTCAGATTGAAGAGACTGCCATCCGTGCGGTACCGGATGTAAACAGCGTCTTCATTGTTGGGGTCTTTCATGGCTTGGTTCAGCATCATGCTGAAGAAGACTTCTCTTTCTTTGGCTTGGCTTCGCGGACGAAGATTTATGGAGGGGGTAAAAAGTCCACGTCAGCTGCAGGCTCGTTTGTGGCTGACCAGTCCGATGCGGGACAGGCAGACACGATTGCAGCGGTTGCAAGGGAAAATTGGTTGGTTGGGGTTGGGTGTTGGGTTTTTCCTCCTTTGCCTTTTGTCAGTGAGGTGGTCTCTGCGGTCTTCTTCAAAGGAGGCTGCTGCCCGCCAAACTGTGAGGCGCCAAGATGCACGGTTTGAGGCGTTATCAGCCCACTGGCGGTGGTCAATGTGGCAGGCACCAAGAGATTTCTTTAGGCAGTCCTTGTACCTTTTCTTTGGTGCACCTCTGTCACGGTGGCCAGTGGAGAGCTCGCCATATAATACGATCTTGGGAAGGCGATGGTCCTCCATTCTGGAGACGTGACCCATCCAGCGCAGCTGGATCTTCAGCAGCGTGGACTCGATGCTGTCGACCTCTGCCATCTCGAGTACCTCGACGTTAGGGGTGTGAGCGCTCCAATGGATGTTGAGGATGGAGCGGAGACAACGCTGGTGGAAGCGTTCTAGGAGCCGTAGGTGGTGCCGGTAGAGGACCCATGATTCGGAGCCGAACAGGAGTGTGGGTATGACAACGGCTCTGTATACGCTTATCTTTGTGAGGTTTTTCAGTTGGTTGTTATTCCAGACTCTTTTGTGTAGTCTTCCAAAGGCGCTATTTGCCTTGGCGAGTCTGTTGTCTATCTCATTGTCGATCCTTGCATCTGATGAAATGGTGCAGCCGAGATAGGTAAACTGGTTGACCGTTTTGAGTTTTGTGTGCCCGATGGAGATGGAGACAGCTCCAAGAAAAGTGCAGAGAACAAAACAAAGGACTCTACATCACCTTTGTTGACCTCACCAAAGCCTTCGACACCGTGAGCAGGAAAGGGCTTTGGCAAATACTAGAGCGCATCGGATGTCCCCCAAAGTTCCTCAACATGATTATCCAACTGCACGAAAACCAACAAGGTCGGGTCAGATACAGCAATGAGCTCTCTGAACCCTTCTCCATTAACAATGGCGTGAAGCAAGGCTGTGTTCTCGCACCAACCCTCTTTTCTTTTCTTCAATCTTCTTCAGCATGATGCTGAACCACAATATTTGTTAATATAGTGGAAAATATCTGATAGCATAATGGACAGTATTTGGGAGTATAATGGACAGTATAGTGGACAATATTTGTTAATATAGTGGACAATATCTGGTAGTATAATGGACAGTATTTGGTAGTATAATGGACAGTATAGTGGACAATATTTGTTAATATAGTGGACAATATCTGGTAGTTTAATGGACAGTATTTGGGAGTATAATGGACAGTATAGACGACAATATTTGTTAATATAGTGGACAATATCTGGTAGTATAATGGACAGTATTTGGTAGTATAATGGACAGTATAGTGGACAATGTTTGTTAATATAGTGGACAATATCTTGTAGTTTAATGGACAGTATTTGCGAGTATAATGGACAGTATAGAGGACAATATTTGTTAATATAGTGGACAATATCTGGTAGTATAATGGACAGTATTTGGGAGTATAATGGACAGTATAGTGGACAATATTTGTTAATATAGTGGACAATATCTGGTAGTATAATGGACAGTATTTGCTAGTATAATGGACAGTATAGTGGACAATATTTGTTAATATAGTGGACAATATCTGGTAGTATAATTGACAGTATTTGCTAGTATAATGGACAGTATAGTGGACAATATTTGTTAATATAGTGGACAATATCTGGTAGTATAATTGACAGTATTTGCTAGTATAATGGACAGTATAGAGGACAATATTTGTTAATATAGTGGACAATATCTGGTAGTATAATTGACAGTATTTGGGAGTATAATGGACAGTATAGTGGACAATATTTTTTTAATATAGTGGACAATATCTGGTAGTATAATGGACAGTATTTGGTAGTATAATGGACAGTATAGTGGACAATATTTGTTAATATAGTGGACAATATCTGGTAGATTAATGGACAGTATTTGGTAGTATAATGGACAGTATAGAGGACAATATTTGTTAATATAGTTGACAATATCTGGTAGTATAATTGACAGTATTTGCTAGTATAATGGACAGTGTAGTGGACAATATTTGTTAATATAGTGGACAATATCTGATAGCATAATGGACAGTATTTGGGAGTATAATGGACAGTATAGTGGACAATATTTGTTAATATAGTGGACAATATCTGGTAGTATAATGGACAGTATTTGGGAGTATATTTGACAGTATAGTGGACAATACTTGTTAATATAGTGGACAATATCTGGTAGTATAATGGACAGTATTTGGGAGTATAATGGACAGTATAGTGGACAATATTTGTTAATATAGTGGACAATATTTTGTTGTATAATTGTCAGTATAGTGGACAATATTTGGTAGTATAATGGACAGTATTTGGTAGTATAATGGACAGTATAGTTGACAATATTTTTTAATATAGTTGACAATATCTGGTTGTATAATTCACAGTATTTGGTAGTAAAATGGACAGTATAGTGGTCAATATTTGTTAATATAGTGGACAATATCTGATAGCATAATGGACAGTATTTGGTAGTATAATGGACTGTATAGTGGACAATATTTGTTAATATAGTGGACAATATCTGGTAGTACAATTGACAGTATTTGGTAGTATAATGGACAGTATAGTGGACAATATTTGTTAATATAGTGGACAATATCTGGTAGTATAATGGACAGTATTTGGTAGTATAATGGACAGTATAGTGGACAATATTTGTTAATATAATGGACAATATCAGGTAGTATAATGGACAGTATTTTGTAGTATAATTGACAGTATAGTGGACAATATTTGTTAAAATAGTAGACAATATTTGTTCGTATATTGGACAGTATTTGGTAGTATATTGGACAGTATAGTAGACAATATTTGTTAATATAGTGGACAATATCTGGTAGTATATTTGACAGTATTTGGTAGTATAATGGACAGTATAGTGGACAATATTTGTTAATATAGTGGACAATATCTGGTAGTATAATTGACAGTATTTGGGAGTATAATGGACAGTATAGTGGACAATATTTGTTAATATAGTGGACAATATCTGGTAGTATAATGGACAGTATTTGGTAGTATAATGGACAGTATAGTGGACAATATTTGTTAATATAGTGGACAATATCTGGTAGATTAATGGACAGTATTTGGGAGTATACTGGACAGTATAGAGGACAATATTTGTTAATATAGTGGACAATATCTGGTAGTATAATTGACAGTATTTGCTAGTATAATGGACAGTATAGAGGACAATATTTGTTAATATAGTGGACAATATCTGGTAGTATAATTGACAGTATTTGCTAGTATAATGGACAGTATAGTGGACAATATTTGTTAATATAGTGGACAATATCTGGTAGTATAATGGACAGTATTTGCTAGTATAATGGACAGTATAGTGAACAATATTTGTTAATATAGTGGACAATATCTGGTAGTATAATTGACAGTATTTGGTACTATAATGGACAGTATAGTGGACAATATTTGTTAATATAGTGGACAATATCTGGTAGTATAATTGACAGTATTTGCTAGTATAATGGACAGTATAGAGGACAATATTTGTTAATATAGTGGACAATATCTGGTAGTATAATTGACAGTATTTGCTAGTATAATGGACAGTATAGTGGACAATATTTGTTAAGATAGTGGACAATATCTGGTAGTATAATTGACAGTATTTGCTAGTATAATGGACAGTATAGTGGACAATATTTGTTAATATAGTGGACAATATCTGGTAGTATAATTGACAGTATTTGCTAGTATAATGGACAGTATAGTGGACAATATTTGTTAATGTAGTGGACAATATCTAGTAGTATAATTGACAGTATTTGCTAGTATAATGGACAGTATAGAGGACAATATTTGTTAATATAGTGGACAATATCTGGTAGTATAATTGACAGTATTTGGGAGTATAATGGACAATATAGTGGACAATATTTGTTAATATAGTGGACAATATCTGGTAGATTAATGGACAGTATTTGGGAGTATAATGGACAGTATAGAGGACAATATTTGTTAATATAGTGGACAATATCTGGTAGTATAATGGACAGTATTTGCTAGTATAATGGACAATATAGTGGACAATATTTGTTAATATAGTGGACAATATCTGGTAGTATAATTGACAGTATTTGCTAGTATAATGGACAGTATAGTGGACAATATTTGTTAATATAGTGGACAATATCTGGTAGTATAATTGACAGTATTTGCTAGTATAATGGACAGTATAGAGGACAATATTTGTTAATATAGTGGACAATATCTGGTAGTATAATTGACAGTATTTGGGAGTATAATGGACAGTATAGTGGACAATATTTTTTTAATATAGTGGACAATATCTGGTAGTATAATGGACAGTATTTGGTAGTATAATGGACAGTATAGTGGACAATATTTGTTAATATAGTGGACAATATCTGGTAGATTAATGGACAGTATTTGGTAGTATAATGGACAGTATAGAGGACAATATTTGTTAATATAGTTGACAATATCTGGTAGTATAATTGACAGTATTTGCTAGTATAATGGACAGTGTAGTGGACAATATTTGTTAATATAGTGGACAATATCTGATAGCATAATGGACAGTATTTGGGAGTATAATGGACAGTATAGTGGACAATATTTGTTAATATAGTGGACAATATCTGGTAGTATAATGGACAGTATTTGGGAGTATAATGGACAGTATAGTGGACAATGTTTGTTAATATAGTGGACAATATCTGGTAGTTTAATGGACAGTATTTGGGAGTATAATGGACAGTATAGAGGACAATATTTGTTAATATAGTGGACAATATCTGGTAGTATAATGGACAGTATTTGGGAGTATAATGGACAGTATAGAGGACAATATTTGTTAATATAGTGGACAATATCTGGTAGTATAATGGACAGTATATGGGAGTATAATTGACAGTATAGTGGACAATGTTTTTTAATATAGTGGACAATATCTGGTAGTTTAATGGACAGTATTTGGGAGTATAATGGACAGTATAGTGGACAATATTTGTTAATATAGTGGACAATATCTGGTAGTTTAATGGACAGTATTTGGGAGTATAATGGACAGTATAGTGGACAATATTTGTTAATATAGTGGACAATATCTGGTAGTATAATGGACAGTATTTTCTAGTATAATGGACAGTATAGTGGACAATGTTTGTTAATATAGTGGACAATATCTGGTAGTTTAATGGACAGTATTTGGGAGTATAATGGACAGTATAGTGGACAATGTTTGTTAATATAGTGGACAATATCTGGTAGTTTAATGGACAGTATTTGGGAGTATAATGGACAGTATAGTGGACAATATTTATTAATATAGTGGACAATATCTGGTAGTTTAATGGACAGTATTTGGGAGTATAATGGACAGTATAGTGGACAATATTTGTTAATATAGTGGACAATATCTGGTAGTATAATGGACAGTATTTGCTAATATAATGGACAGTATAGTGGACAATGTTTGTTAATATAGTGGACAATATCTGGTAGTTTAATGGACAGTATTTGGGAGTATAATGGACAGTATAGTGGACAATGTTTGTTAATATAGTGGACAATATCTGGTAGTTTAATGGACAGTATTTGGGAGTATAATGGACAGTATAGTGGACAATATTTGTTAATATAGTGGACAATATCTGGTAGTTTAATGGACAGTATTTGGGAGTATAATGGACAGTATAGTGGACAATATTTGTTAATATAGTGGACAATATCTGGTAGTATAATGGACAGTATTTGCTAGTATAATGGACAGTATAGTGGACAATGTTTGTTAATATAGTGGACAATATCTGGTAGTTTAATGGACAGTATTTGGGAGTATAATGGACAGTATAGTGGACAATGTTTGTTAATATAGTGGACAATATCTGGTAGTTTAATGGACAGTATTTGGGAGTATAATGGACAGTATAGTGGACAATGTTTGTTAATATAGTGGACAATATCTGGTAGTTTAATGGACAGTATTTGGGAGTATAATGGACAGTATAGTGGACAATATTTGTTAATATAGTGGACAATATCTGGTAGTATAATGGACAGTATTTGCTAGTATAATGGACAGTATAGTGGACAATATTTGTTAATATAGTGGACAATATCTGGTAGTATAATTGACAGTATTTGGTAGTATAATGGACAGTATAGTGGACAATATTTGTTAATATAGTGGACAATATCTGGTAGTATAATGGACAGTATTTGCTAGTATAATGGACAGTATAGTGGACAATGTTTGATAATATAGTGGACAATATCTGGTAGTATAATGGACAGTATTTGGGAGTATAATGGACAGTATAGTGGACAATATTTGTTAATATAGTGGACAATATCAGGTAGTATAATGGTCAGTATTTGGGAGTATAATGGACAGTATAGTGGACAATATTTGTTAATATAGTGGACAATATCTGGTAGTATAATGGACAGTATTTGGTAGTATAATGGACAGTATAGTGGACAATATTTGTTAATATAGTGGACAATATCTGGTAGTATAATGGACAGTATTTTGTAGTATAATTGACAGTATAGTGGACAATATTTGTTAATATAGTAGACAATATTAGTTCGTATATTGGACAGTATTTGGTAGTATATTGGACAGTATAGTAGACAATATTTGTTAAGATAGTGGACAATATCTGGTAGTAAATTTGACAGTATTTGGTAGTATAATGGACAGTATAGTGGACAATATTTGTTAAAATAGTGGACAATATCTGGTAGTATAATGGACAGTATTTCGTAGTATGATGGACAGTATAGTGGACAATATTTGTTAATATAGTGGACAATATCTGGTAGTATAATGGACAGTATTTGGTAGTATAATGGACAGTATAGTGGACAATATTTATTAATATAGTAGACAATATCTGGTAGTATAATGGACAGTATTTGGTAGTATAATGGACGGTATACTGGACAATGTTTGTTATTATAGTCAACAATATTTGTTCATATATTGGACAGTATTTCGTAGTATAATGGATAGTATAGTGGACAATGTTTGTTAATATAGTGGACAATATCTGGTAGTATAATGGACTGTATTTGGTAGTATAATGGACAGTATAGTGGACAATATTTGTTAATATAGTGGACAATATCTGGTAGTATAATGGACAGTATTTGCTAGTATAATGGACAGTATAGTGGACAATGTTTGTTAATATAGTGGACAATATCTGGTAGTATAATGGAGAGTATTTGCTAGTATAATGGACAGTATAGTGGACAATGTTTGTTAATATAGTGGATAATATCTGGTAGTGTAATGGACAGTATTTGGTAGTATAATGGACAGTATAGTGGACAATATTTGTTAATATAGTGGACAATATCTGGTAGTATAATGGACAGTATAGTGGACAATGTTTGTTAATATAGTGGACAATATCTGGTAGTATAATGGACAGTATTATGGAGTATAATGGACAGTATAGTGGACAATATTTGTTAATATAGTGGACAATATCTGGTAGTATAATGGACAATATTTGGGAGTATAATGGACAGTATAGTGGACAATATTTGTTAATATAGTGGACAATGTCTGGTAGTATAATTGACAGTATTTGGTAGTATAATGGACAGTATAGTGGACAATATTTGTTAATATAGTGGACAATATCTGATAGCATAATGGACAGTATTTGGTAGTATAATGGACAGTATAGTGGATAATATTTGTTAATATAGTGGACAATATCTGGTAGTATAATTGACAGTATTTGGTAGTATAATGGACAGTATAGTGGACAATATTTGTTAATATAGTGGACAATATCTGGTAGTATAATGGACAGTATTTGCTAGTATAATGGACAGTATAGTGGACAATGTTTGTTAATATAGTGGACAATATCTGGTAGTATAATGGACAGTATTTGGGAGTATAATTGACAGTATAGTGGACAATATTTGTTAATATTGTGGACAATATCTGGTAGTATAATGGACAGTATTTGGGAGTATAATGGACAGTATAGTGGAAAATATTTCTTAATATAGTGGACAATATTTGGTTGTATAATTGACAGTATAGTAGGAAATATTTGGTAGTTTAATGGACAGTATTTGGTAGTATAATGGACAGTATAGTGGACAATATTTGTTAATATAGTGGACAATATCTGGTAGTATAATTGACAGTATTTGGTAGTATAATGGACAGTATAGTGGACAATATTTGTTAATATAGTGGACAATATCTGGTAGTATAATGGACAGTATTTGCTAGTAGAATGGACAGTATAGTGGACAATGTTTGATAATATAGTGGACAATATCTGGTAGTATAATGGACAGTATTTGGGAGTATAATGGACAGTATAGTGGACAATATTTGTTAATATAGTGGACAATATCAGGTAGTAAAATGGTCAGTATTTGGGAGTATAATGGACAGTATAGTGGACAATATTTGTTAATATAGTGGACAATATCTGGTAGTATAATGGACAGTATTTGGTAGTATAATGGACAGTATAGTGGACAATATTTGTTAATATAGTGGACAATATCTGGTAGTATAATGGACAGTATTTTGTAGTATAATTGACAGTATAGTGGACAATATTTGTTAATATAGTAGACAATATTTGTTCGTATATTGGACAGTATTTGGTAGTATATTGGACAGTATAGTAGACAATATTTGTTAATATAGTGGACAATATCTGGTAGTAAATTTGACAGTATTTGGTAGTATAATGGACAGTATAGTGGACAATATTTGTTAAAATAGTGGACAATATCTGGTAGTATAATGGACAGTATTTCGTAGTATGATGGACAGTATAGTTGACAATATTTGTTAATATAGTGGACAATATCTGGTAGTATAATGGACAGTATTTGGTAGTATAATGGACAGTATAGTGGACAATATTTATTAATATAGTAGACAATATCTGGTAGTATAATGGACAATATCTGGTAGTATAATGGACAGTATTTTGTAGTATAATGGACAGTATAGTGGACAATATTTGTTAATATAGTGGACAATATCTGGTAGTATAATGGACAGTATTTGGTAGTATTATGGACAGTATAGTGGACAATATTTGTTAATATAGTTGAAATTACCTGGTGGTATAATGGACAGTATTTGGGAGTATAATTGACAGTATAGTGGACAATACTTGTTAATATAGTGGACAATACTTGTTAATATAGTGGACAATATCTGGTAGTATAATGGACAGTATTTGGGAGTATAATGGACAGTATAGTGGACAATATTTGTTAATATAGTGGACAATATTTGGTTGTATAATTGTCAGTATAGTGGACAATATTTGGTAGTATAATGGACAGTATTTGGTAGTATAATGGACAGTATAGTTGACAATATTTTTTAATATAGTTGACAATATCTGGTTGTATAATTCACAGTATTTGGTAGTAAAATGGACAGTATAGTGGTCAATATTTGTTAATATAGTGGACAATATCTGATAGCATAATGGACAGTATTTGGTAGTATAATGGACAGTATAGTGGACAATATTTGTTAATATAGTGGACAATATCTGGTAGTATAATTGACAGTATTTGGTAGTATAATGGACAGTATAGTGGACAATATTTGTTAATATAGTGGACAATATCCGGTGTATAATGGACAGTATTTGGTAGTATAATGGACTGTATAGTGGACAATATTTGTTAATATAGTGGACAATATCTGGTAGTATAATGGACAGTATTTGGTAGTATAATGGACAGTATAGTGGACAATGTTTGTTAATATAGTGGACAATACCTGGTAGTTTAATGGACAGTATTTGGGAGTATAATGGACAGTATAGAGGACAATATTTGTTAATATAGTGGACAATATCTGGTAGTATAATGCACAGTATATGGGAGTATAATGGACAGTATAGTGGACAATGTTTGTTAATATAGTGGACAATATCTGGTAGTTTAATGGACAGTATTTGGGAGTATAATGGACAGTATAGTGGACAATATTTGTTAATATAGTGGACAATATCTGGTAGTATAATGGACAGTATTTTCTAGTATAATGGACAGTATAGTGGACAATGTTTGTTATTATAGTGGGCAATATCTGGTAGTTTAATGGACAGTATTTGGGAGTATAATGGACAGTATAGTGGACAATGTTTGTTAATATAGTGGACAATATCTGGTAGTTTAATGGACAGTATTTGGGAGTATAATGGACAGTATAGTGGACAATATTTATTAATATAGTGGACAATATCTGGTAGTTTAATGGACAGTATTTGGGAGTATAATGGACAGTATAGTGGACAATATTTGTTAATATAGTGGACAATATCTGGTAGTATAATGGACAGTATTTGCTAATATAATGGACAGTATAGTGGACAATGTTTGTTAATATAGTGGACAATATCTGGTAGTTTAATGGACAGTATTTGGGAGTATAATGGACAGTATAGTGGACAATGTTTGTTAATATAGTGGACAATATCTGGTAGTTTAATGGACAGTATTTGGGAGTATAATGGACAGTATAGTGGACAATATTTGTTAATATAGTGGAAAATATCTGGTAGTTTAATGGACAGTATTTGGGAGTATAATGGACAGTATAGTGGACAATATTTGTTAATATAGTGGACAATATCTGGTAGTATAATGGACAGTATTTGCTAGTATAATGGACAGTATAGTGGACAATGTTTGTTAATATAGTGGACAATATCTGGTAGTTTAATGGACAGTATTTGGGAGTATAATGGACAGTATAGTGGACATTGTTTGTTAATATAGTGGACAATATCTGGTAGTTTAATGGATGGTATTTGGGAGTATAATGAACAGTATAGTGGACAATATTTGTTAATATAGTGGACAATATCTGATAGTATAATGGACAGTATTTGCTAGTATAATGGACAGTATAGTGGACAATATTTGTTAATATAGTGGACAATATCTGGTAGTATAATTGACAGTATTTGGTAGTATAATGGACAGTATAGTGGACAATATTTGTGAATATAGTGGACAATATCTGGTAGTATAATGGACAGTATTTGCTAGTATAATGGACAGTATAGTGGACAATGTTTGTTAATATAGTGGACAATATCTGGTAGTATAATGGACAGTATTTGGGATTATAATGGACAGTATAGTGGACAATATTTGTTAATATAGTGGACAATATCAGGTAGTATAATGGTCAGTATTTGGGAGTATAATGGACAGTATAGTGGACAATATTTCTTAATATAGTGGACAATATTTGGTTGTATAATTGTCAGTATAGTAGAAAATATTTGGTAGTATAATGGACAGTATTTGGTAGTATAATGGACAGTATAGTGGACAATATTTGTTAATATAGTGGACAATACCTGGTTGTATAATGGACAGTATTTGGTAGTATTATGGACAGTATAGTGGACAATATTTGTTAATATAGTTGAAATTACTTGGTGGTATAATGGACAGTATTTGGGAGTATAATTGACAGTATAGTGGACAATACTTGTTAATATAGTGGACAATATCTGGTAGTATAATGGACAGTATTTGGGAGTATAATGGACAGTATAGTGGACAATATTTGTTAATATAGTGGACAATATCTGGTAGATTAATGGACAGTATTTGGGTGTATAATGGACAGTATAGAGGACAATATTTGTTAATATAGTGGACAATATCTGGTAGTATAATTGACAGTATTTGCTAGTATAATGGACAGTACAGAGGACAATATTTGTTAATATAGTGGACAATATCTGGTCGTATAATTGACAGTATTTGCTAGTATAATGGACAGTATAGTGGACAATATTTGTTAATATAGTGGACAATATCTGGTAGTTTAATGGACAGTATTTGCTAGTATAATGGACAGTATAGTGAACAATATTTGTTAATATAGTGGACAATATCTGGTAGTATAATTGACAGTATTTGGTAGTATAATGGACAGTATAGTGGACAATATTTGTTAATATAGTGGACAATATCTGGTAGTATAATTGACAGTATTTGCTAGTATAATGGACAGTATAGAGGACAATATTTGTTAATATAGTGGACAATATCTGGTAGTATAATTGACAGTATTTGCTAGTATAATGGACAGTATAGTGGACAATATTTGTTAATATAGTGGACAATATCTGGTAGTATAATTGACAGTATTTGCTAGTATAATGGACAGTATAGTGGACAATATTTGTTAATATAGTGGACAATATCTGGTAGTATAATTGACAGTATTTGCTAGTATAATGGACAGTATAGTGGACAATATTTGTTAATATAGTGGACAATATCTGGTAGTATAATTGACAGTATTTGCTAGAATAATGGACAGTATAGAGGACAATATTTGTTAATATAGTGGACAATATCTGGTAGTATAATTGACAGTATTTGGGAGTATAATGGACAGTATAGTGGACAATATTTGTTAATATAGTGGACAATATCTGGTAGTATAATGGACAGTATTTGGTAGTATAATGGACAGTATAGTGGACAATATTTGTTAATATAGTGGACAATATCTGGTAGATTAATGGACAGTATTTGGGAGTATAATGGACAGTATAGAGGACAATAGTTGTTAATATAGTGGACAATATCTGGTAGTATAATTGACAGTATTTGCTAGTATAATGGACAGTATAGTGGACAATATTTGTTAATATAGTGGAAAATATCTGATAGCATAATGGACAGTATTTGGGAGTATAATGGACAGTATAGTGGACAATATTTGTTAATATAGTGGACAATATCTGGTAGTATAATGGACAGTATTTGGTAGTATAATGGACAGTATAGTGTACAATATTTGTTAATATAGTGGACAATATCTGGTAGTTTAATGGACAGTATTTGGGAGTATAATGGACAGTATAGACGACAATATTTGTTAATATAGTGGACAATATCTGGTAGTATAATGGACAGTATTTGGTAGTATAATGGACAGTACAGTGGAAAATGTTTGTTAATATAGTGGACAATATCTGGTAGTTTAATGGACAGTATTTGGGAGTATAATGGACAGCATAGAGGACAATATTTGTTAATATAGTGGACAATATCTGGTAGTATAATGGACAGTATTTGGGAGTATAATGGACAGTATAGTGGACAATATTTGTTAATATAGTGGACAATATCTGGTAGTATAATGGACAGTATTTGCTAGTATAATGGACAGTATAGTGGACAATATTTGTTAATATAGTGGACAATATCTGGTAGTATAATTGACAGTATTTGCTAGTATAATGGACAGTATAGTGGACAATATTTGTTAATATAGTGGACAATATCTGGTAGTATAATTGACAGTATTTGCTAGTATAATGGACAGTATAGAGGACAATATTTGTTAATATAGTGGACATTATCTGGTAGTATAATTGACAGTATTTGGGAGTATAATGGACAGTATAGTGGACAATATTTTTTAATGTAGTGGACAATATCTGGTAGTATAATGGACAGTATTTGGTAGTATAATGGACAGTATAGTGGACAATATTTGTTAATATAGTGGACAATATCTGGTAGATTAATAGACAGTATTTGGTTGTATAATGGACAGTATAGAGGACAATATTTGTTAATATAGTGGACAATATCTGGTAGTATAATTGACAGTATTTGCTAGTATAATGGACAGTGTAGTGGACAATATTTGTTAATATAGTGGACAATATCTGATAGCATAATGGACAGTATTTGGGAGTATAATGGACAGTATAGTGGACAATATTTGTTAATATAGTGGACAATATCTTGTAGTATAATGGACAGTATTTGGGAGTATAATGGACAGTATAGTGGACAATGTTTGTTAATATAGTGGACAATATCTGGTAGTTTAATGGACAGTATTTGGGAGTATAATGGACAGTATAGAGGACAATATTTGTTAATATAGTGGACAATATCTGGTAGTATAATGGACAGTATTTGGGAGTATAATGGACAGTATAGAGGACAATATTTGTTAATATAGTGGACAATATCTGGTAGTATAATGGACAGTATATGGGAGTATAATGGACAGTATAGTGGACAATGTTTGTTAAAATAGTGGACAATATCTGGTAGTTTAATGGACAGTATTTGGGAGTATAATGGACAGTATAGTGGACAATATTTGTTAATATAGTGGACAATATCTGGTAGTTTAATGGACAGTATTTGGGAGTATAATGGACAGTATAGTGGACAATATTTGTTAATATAGTGGACAATATCTGGTAGTATAATGGACAGTATTTGCTAGTATAATGGACAGTATAGTGGACAATGTTTGTTAATATAGTGGACAATATCTGGTAGTTTAATGGACAGTATTTGGGAGTATAATGGACAGTATAGTGGACAATGTTTGTTAATATAGTGGACAATATCTGGTAGTTTAATGGACAGTATTTGGGAGTATAATAGACAGTATAGTGGACAATATTTATTAATATAGTGGACAATATCTGGTAGTTTAATGGACAGTATTTGGGAGTATAATGGACAGTATAGTGGACAATATTTGTTAATATAGTGGACAATATCTGGTAGTATAATGGACAGTATTTGCTAATATAATGGACAGTATAGTGGACAATGTTTGTTAATATAGTGGACAATATCTGGTAGTTTAATGGACAGTATTTGGGAGTATAATGGACAGTATAGTGGACAATGTTTGTTAATATAGTGGACAATATCTGGTAGTTTAATGGACAGTATTTGGGAGTATAATGGACAGTATAGTGGACAATATTTGTTAATATAGTGGACAATATCTGGTAGTTTAATGGACAGTATTTGGGAGTATAATGGACAGTATAGTGGACAATATTTGTTAATATAGTGGACAATATCTGGTAGTATAATGGACAGTATTTGCTAGTATAATGGACAGTATAGTGGACAATGTTTGTTAATATAGTGGACAATATCTGGTAGTTTAATGGACAGTATTTGGGAGTATAATGGACAGTATAGTGGACAATGTTTGTTAATATAGTGGACAATATCTGGTAGTTTAATGGACAGTATTTGGGAGTAAAATGGACAGTATAGTGGACAATGTTTGTTAATATAGTGGACAATATCTGGTAGTTTAATGGACAGTATTTGGGAGTATAATGGACAGTATAGTGGACAATATTTGTTAATATAGTGGACCATATCTGGTAGTATAATGGACAGTATTTGCTAGTATAATGGACAGTATAGTGGACAATATTTGTTAATATAGTGGACAATATCTGGTAGTATAATTGACAGTATTTGGTAGTATAATAGACAGTATAGTGGACAATATTTGTTAATATAGTGGACAATATCTGGTAGTATAATGGACAGTATTTGCTAGTATAATGGACAGTATAGTGGACAATGTTTGTTAATATAGTGGACAATATCTGGTAGTATAATGGACAGTATTTGGGAGTATAATGGACAGTATAGTGGACAATATTTGTTAATATATTGGACAATATCAGGTAGTATAATGGTCAGTATTTGGGAGTATAATGGACAGTATTTGGTAGAAAAATGGACAGTATAGTGGACAATATTTGTTAATATAGTGGACAATACCTGGTTGTATAATGGACAGTATTTGGTAGTATTATGGACAGTATAGTGGACAATATTTGTTAATATAGTTGAAATTACTTGGTGGTATAATGGACAGTATTTGGGAGTATAATGGACAGTATAGTGGACAATATTTGTTAATATAGTGGACAATATTTGGTTGTATAATTGTCAGTATAGTGGACAATATTTGGTAGTATAATGGACAGTATTTGGTGGTATAATGGACAGTATAGTTGACAATATTTTTTAATATAGTTAACAATATCTGGTTGTATAATTCACAGTATTTGGTAGTAAAATGGACAGTATAGTGGTCAATATTTGTTAATATAGTGGACAATATCTGATAGCATAATGGACAGTATTTGGTAGTATAATGGACAGTATAGTGGACAATATTTGTTAAAATAGTAGACAATATTTGTTCGTATATTGGACAGTATTTGGTAGTATATTGGACAGTATAGTAGACAATATTTGTTAATATAGTGGACAATATCTGGTAGTATATTTGACAGTATTTGGTAGTATAATGGACAGTATAGTGGACAATATTTGTTAATATAGTGGACAATATCTGGTAGTATAATTGACAGTATTTGGGAGTATAATGGACAGTATAGTGGACAATATTTGGTTGTATAATTGACAGTATAGTAGAAAATATTTGGTAGTATAATGGACAGTATTTGGTAGAAAAATGGACAGTATAGTGGACAATATTTGTTAATATAGTGGACAATACCTGGTTGTATAATGGACAGTATTTGGTAGTATTATGGACAGTATAGTGGACAATATTTGTTAATATAGTTGAAATTACTTGGTGGTATAATGGACAGTATTTGGGAGTATAATGGACAGTATAGTGGACAATATTTGTTAATATAGTGGACAATATTTGGTTGTATAATTGTCAGTATAGTGGACAATATTTGGTAGTATAATGGACAGTATTTGGTGGTATAATGGACAGTATAGTTGACAATATTTTTTAATATAGTTAACAATATCTGGTTGTATAATTCACAGTATTTGGTAGTAAAATGGACAGTATAGTGGTCAATATTTGTTAATATAGTGGACAATATCTGATAGCATAATGGACAGTATTTGGTAGTATAATGGACAGTATAGTGGACAATATTTGTTAAAATAGTCGACAATATTTGTTCGTATATTGGACAGTATTTGGTAGTATATTGGACAGTATAGTAGACAATATTTGTTAATATAGTGGACAATATCTGGTAGTATATTTGACAGTATTTGGTAGTATAATGGACAGTATAGTGGACAATATTTGTTAATATAGTGGACAATATCTGGTAGTATAATTGACAGTATTTGGGAGTATAATGGACAGTATAGTGGACAATATTTGTTAATATAGTGGACAATATCTGGTAGTATATTTGACAGTATTTGGTAGTATAATGGACAGTATAGTGGACAATATTTGTTAATATAGTGGACAATATCTGGTAGATTAATGGACAGTATTTGGGAGTATAATGGACAGTATAGAGGACAATATTTGTTAATATAGTGGACAATATCTGGTAGTATAATTGACAGTATTTGCTAGTATAATGGACAGTATAGTGGACAATATTTGTTAATATAGTGGAAAATATCTGATAGCATAATGGACAGTATTTGGGAGTATAATGGAAAGTATAGTGGACAATATTTGTTAATATAGTGGACAATATCTGGTAGTATAATGGACAGTATTTGGTAGTATAATGGACAGTATAGTGGACAATATTTGTTAATATAGTGGACAATATCTGGTAGTTTAATGGACAGTATTTGGGAGTATAATGGACAGTATAGTTGACAATATTTTTTAATATAGTTGACAATATCTGGTTGTATAATTCACAGTATTTGGTAGTAAAATGGACAGTATAGTGGTCAATATTTGTTAATATAGTGGACAATATCTGATAGCATAATGGACAGTATTTGGTAGTATAATGGACAGTATAGTGGACAATATTTGTTAATATAGTGGACACTATCTGGTAGTATAATTGACAGTATTTGGTAATATAATGGACAGTATAGTGGACAATATTTGTTAATATAGTGGACAATATCCGGTGTATAATGGACAGTATTTGGTAGTATAATGGACAGTATAGTGGACAATATTTGTTAAAATAGTGGACAATATCTGGTAGTATAATGGACAGTATTTGGTAGTATAATGGACAGTATAGTGGACAATATTTGTTAATATAGTGGACAATATCTGGTAGTATAATTGACAGTATTTTGTAGTATAATTGACAGTATATTGGACAATATTTGTTAATATAGTAGACAATATTTGTTCGTATATTGGACAGTATTTGGTAGTATATTGGACATTATAGTAGACAATATTTGTTAATATAGTGGACAATATCTGGTAGTAAATTTGACAGTATTTGGTAGTATAATGGACAGTATAGTGGACAATATTTGTTAATATAGTGGACAATATCTGATAGTATAATGGTCAGTATTTGGTAGTATAATGGACAGTGTAGTGGACAATATTTGTTAATATAGTGGACAATATCTGGTAGTATAATGGACAATATTTGGTAGTATAATGGACAGTATAGTGGACAATATTTGTTAATATAGTGGACAATATTTGGTAGTATAATGGACAGTATTTGGTAGTATAATGGACAGTATAGTGGACAATATTTGTTAATATAGTGGACAATATCTAGTAGTATAATGGACAGTATTTGGTAGTATAATGGACAGTATAGTGGACAATATTTGTTAATATAGTGGACAATATCTGGTAGTATAATGGACAGTATTTGGTAGTATAATGGACAGTATAGTGGACAATATTTGTTAATATAGTGGACAATATCTGGTAGTATAATGGACAATATTTGGTAGTATAATGGACAGTATAGTGGACAATATTTGTTAATATAGTGGACAATATCTGGTCGTATAATGGACAGTATTTGGGAGTATAATGGACAGTATAGTGGACAATATTTGTTAATATAGTGGACAATATTTGGTTGTATAATTGACAGTATAGTGGACAATATTTGGTAGTATAATGGACAGTATTTGGTAGTATAATGGACAGTATAGTGGACAATATTTGTTAATATAGTGGACAATATCTAGTAGTATAATGGACAGTATTTGGTAGTATAATGGACAGTATAGTGGACAATATTTGTTAATATAGTGGACAATATCTGGTAGTATAATGGACAGTATTTTGTTCTATAATTGACAGTATAGTGGACAATATTTGTTAATATAGTAGGCAATATTTGTTCATATATTGGACAGTATTTGGTAGTATATTGGACAGTATAGTAGACAATATTTGTTAATATAGTGGACAATATCTGGTAGTATATTTGACAGTATTTGGTAGTATAATGGACAGTATAGTGGACAATATTTGTTAATATAGTGGACAATATTTGGTTGTATAATTGACAGTATAGTGGACAATATTTGGTAGTATAATGGACAGTATTTGGTAGTATAATGGACAGTATAGTTGACAATCTTTTTTAATATAGTTGACAATATCTGGTTGTATAATTCACAGTATTTGGTAGTAAAATGGACAGTATAGTGGTCAATATTTGTTAATATAGTGGACAATATCTGATAGCATAATGGACAGTATTTGGTAGTATAATGGACAGTATAGTGGACAATATTTGTTAATATAGTGGACAATATCTGGTAGTATAATTGACAGTATTTGGTAATATAATGGACAGTATAGTGGACAATATTTGTTAATATAGTGGACAATATCCGGTGTATAATGGACAGTATTTGGTAGTATAATGGACAGTATAGTGGACAATATTTGTTAATATAGTGGACAATATCTGGTAGTATAATGGACAGTATTTGGTAGTATAATGGACAGTATAGTGGACAATATTTGTTAATATAGTGGACAATATTTGTTCGTATATTAGACAGTATTTGGTAGTATAATGGACAGTATAGTGGACAATATTTGTTAATATAGTGGACAATATCTGGTACTATAATTGACAGTATTTGGTAGTATAATGGACAGTATAGTGGACAATATTTGTTAATATAGTGGACAATATCTGGTAGTATAATGGACAGTATTTGGTAGTATAATGGACAGTATAGTGGACAATATTTGTTAATATAGTGGACAATATCTGGTAGTATAATTGACAGTATTTTGTAGTATAATTGACAGTATATTGGACAATATTTGTTAATATAGTAGACAATATTTGTTCGTATATTGGACAGTATTTGGTAGTATATTGGACAGTATAGTAGACAATATTTGTTAATATAGTGGACAATATCTGGTAGTAAATTTGACACTATTTGGTAGTATAATGGACAGTATAGTGGACAATATTTGTTAATATAGTGGACAATATCTGGTAGTATAATGGACAATATTTGGTAGTATAATGGACAGTATAGTGGATAATATTTGTTAATATAGTGGACAATATCTGGTTGTATAATGGACAGTATTTGGTAGTATAATGGACAGTATAGTGGACAATATTTGTTAATATAGTGGACAATATCTGGTAGTATAATGGACAGTATTTGGTAGTATAATGGACAGTATAGTGGACAATATTTGTTAATATAGTGGACAATATCTGATAGCATAATGGACAGTATTTGGTAGTATAATGGACAGTATAGTGGACAATATTTGTTAATATAGTGGACAATATCTGGTAGTATAATGGACAATATTTGGTAGTATAATGGACAGTATAGTGGACAATATTTGTTAATATAGTGGACAATATCTGGTAGTATAATGGACAGTATTTGCGAGTATAATGGACAGTATAGTGGACAATATTTGTTAATATAGTGGACAATATTTGGTTGTATAATTGACAGTATAGTGGACAATATTTGGTAGTATAATGGACAGTATTTGGTAGTATAATGGACAGTATAGTGGACAATATTTGTTAATATAGTGGACAATATCTGGTAGTATAATGGACAGTATTTGGTAGTATAATGGACAGTATAGTGGACAATATTTGTTAATATAGTGGACAATATCTGGTAGTATAATGGACAGTATTTTGTTCTATAATTGACAGTATAGTGGACAATATTTGTTAATATAGTAGACAATATTTGTTCATATATTGGACAGTATTTGGTAGTATATTGGACAGTATAGTAGACAATATTTGTTAATATAGTGGACAATATCTGGTAGTATATTTGACAGTATTTGGTAGTATAATGGACAGTATTTTCTAGTATAATGGACAGTATAGTGGACAATGTTTGTTAATATAGTGGACAATATCTGGTAGTTTAATGGACAGTATTTGGGAGTATAATGGACAGTATAGTGGACAATGTTTGTTAATATAGTGGACAATATCTGGTAGTTTAATGGACAGTATTTGGGAGTATAATGGACAGTATAGTGGACAATATTTATTAATATAGTGGACAATATCTGGTAGTTTAATGGACAGTATTTGGGAGTATAATGGACAGTATAGTGGATAATATTTGTTAATATAGTGGACAATATCTGGTAGTATAATGGACAGTATTTGCTAATATAATGGACAGTATAGTGGACAATGTTTGTTTATATAGTGGACAATATCTGGTAGTTTAATGGACAGTATTTGGGGGTATAATGGACAGTATAGTGGACAATGTTTGTTAATATAGTGGACAATATCTGGTAGTTTAATGGACAGTATTTGGGAGTATAATGGACAGTATAGTGGACAATATTTGTTAATATAGTGGACAATATCTGGTAGTTTAATGGACAGTATTTGGGAGTATAATGGACAGTATAGTGGACAATATTTGTTAATATAGTGGACAATATCTGGTAGTATAATGGACAGTATTTGCTAGTATAATGGACAGTATAGTGGACAATGTTTGTTAATATAGTGGACAATATCTGGTAGTTTAATGGACAGTATTTGGGAGTATAATGGACAGTATAGTGGACAATGTTTGTTAATATAGTGGACAATATCTGGTAGTTTAATGGACAGTATTTGGAGTATAATGGACAGTATAGTGGACAATGTTTGTTAATATAGTGGACAATATCTGGTAGTTTAATGGACAGTATTTGGGAGTATAATGGACAGTATAGTGGACAATATTTGTTAATATAGTGGACAATATCTGGTAGTATAATGGACAGTATTTGCTAGTATAATGGACAGTATAGTGGACAATATTTGTTAATATAGTGGACAATATCTGGTAGTATAATTGACAGTATTTGGTAGTATAATGGACAGTATAGTGGACAATATTTGTTAATATAGTGGACAATATCTGGTAGTATAATGGACAGTATTTGCTAGTATAATGGACAGTATAGTGGACAATGTTTGATAATATAGTGGACAATATCTGGTAGTATAATGGACAGTATTTGGGAGTATAATGGACAGTATAGTGGACAATATTTGTTAATATAGTGGACAATATCAGGTAGTATAATGGTCAGTATTTGGGAGTATAATGGACAGTATAGTGGACAATATTTGTTAATATAGTGGACAATATCTGGTAGTATAATGGACAGTATTTGGTAGTATAATGGACAGTATAGTGGACAATATTTGTTAATATAGTGGACAATATCTGGTAGTATAATGGACAGTATTTTGTAGTATAATTGACAGTATAGTGGACAATATTTGTTAATATAGTAGACAATATTTGTTCGTATATTGGACAGTATTTGGTAGTATATTGGACAGTATAGTAGACAATATTTGTTAATATAGTGGACAATATCTGGTCGTAAATTTGACAGTATTTGGTAGTATAATGGACAGTATAGTGGACAATATTTGTTAAAATAGTGGACAATATCTGGTAGTATAATGGACAGTATTTCGTAGTATGATGGACAGTATAGTGGACAATATTTGTTAATATAGTGGACAATATCTGGTAGTATAATGGACAGTATTTGGTAGTATAATGGACAGTATAGTGGACAATATTTATTAATATAGTAGACAATATCTGGTAGTATAATGGACAGTATTTGGTAGTATAATGGACGGTATACTGGACAATGTTTGTTATTATAGTCAACAATATTTGTTCATATATTGGACAGTATTTCGTAGTATAATGGATAGTATAGTGGACAATGTTTGTTAATATAGTGGACAATATCTGGTAGTATAATGGACTGTATTTGGTAGTATAATGGACAGTATAGTGGACAATATTTGTTAATATAGTGGACAATATCTGGTAGTATAATGGACAGTATTTGCTAGTATAATGGACAGTATAGTGGACAATGTTTGTTAATATAGTGGACAATATCTGGTAGTATAATGGAGAGTATTTGCTAGTATAATGGACAGTATAGTGGACAATGTTTGTTAATATAGTGGATAATATCTGGTAGTGTAATGGACAGTATTTGGTAGTATAATGGACAGTATAGTGGACAATATTTGTTAATATAGTGGACACTATCTGGTAGTATAATGGACAGTATAGTGGACAATGTTTGTTAATATAGTGGACAATATCTGGTAGTATAATGGACAGTATTATGGAGTATAATGGACAGTATAGTGGACAATATTTGTTAATATAGTGGACAATATCTGGTAGTATAATGGACAATATTTGGGAGTATAATGGACAGTATAGTGGACAATATTTGTTAATATAGTGGACAATGTCTGGTAGTATAATTGACAGTATTTGGTAGTATAATGGACAGTATAGTGGACAATATTTGTTAATATAGTGGACAATATCTGATAGCATAATGGACAGTATTTGGTAGTATAATGGACAGTATAGTGGACAATATTTGTTAATATAGTGGACAATATCTGGTAGTATAATTGACAGTATTTGGTAGTATAATGGACAGTATAGTGGACAATATTTGTTAATATAGTGGACAATATCTGGTAGTATAATGGACAGTATTTGCTAGTATAATGGACAGTATAGTGGACAATGTTTGTTAATATAGTGGACAATATCTGGTAGTATAATGGACAGTATTTGGGAGTATAATGGACAGTATAGTGGACAATATTTGTTAATATTGTGGACAATATCTGGTAGTATAATGGACAGTATTTGGGAGTATAATGGACAGTATAGTGGACAATATTTCTTAATATAGTGGACAATATTTGGTTGTATAATTGACAGTATAGTAGGAAATATTTGGTAGTATAATGGACAGTATTTGGTAGTATAATGGACAGTATAGTGGACAATATTTGTTAATATAGTGGACAATATCTGGTAGTATAATTGACAGTATTTGGTAGTATAATGGACAGTATAGTGGACAATATTTGTTAATATAGTGGACAATATCTGGTAGTATAATGGACAGTATTTGCTAGTATAATGGACAGTATAGTGGACAATGTTTGATAATATAGTGGACAATATCTGGTAGTATAATGGACAGTATTTGGGAGTATAATGGACAGTATAGTGGACAATATTTGTTAATATAGTGGACAATATCAGGTAGTATAATGGTCAGTATTTGGGAGTATAATGGACAGTATAGTGGACAATATTTGTTAATATAGTGGACAATATCTGGTAGTATAATGGACAGTATTTGGTAGTATAATGGACAGTATAGTGGACAATATTTGTTAATATAGTGGACAATATCTGGTAGTATAATTGACAGTATTTGGTAGTATAATGGACAGTATAGTGGACAATATTTGTTAATATAGTGGACAATATCCGGTGTATAATGGACAGTATTTGGTAGTATAATGGACTGTATAGTGGACAATATTTGTTAATATAGTGGACAATATCTGGTAGTATAATGGACAGTATTTGGTAGTATAATGGACAGTATAGTGGACAATGTTTGTTAATATAGTGGACAATACCTGGTAGTTTAATGGACAGTATTTGGGAGTATAATGGACAGTATAGAGGACAATATTTGTTAATATAGTGGACAATATCTGGTAGTATAATGCACAGTATATGGGAGTATAATGGACAGTATAGTGGACAATGTTTGTTAATATAGTGGACAATATCTGGTAGTTTAATGGACAGTATTTGGGAGTATAATGGACAGTATAGTGGACAATATTTGTTAATATAGTGGACAATATCTGGTAGTATAATGGACAGTATTTTCTAGTATAATGGACAGTATAGTGGACAATGTTTGTTATTATAGTGGACAATATCTGGTAGTTTAATGGACAGTATTTGGGAGTATAATGGACAGTATAGTGGACAATGTTTGTTAATATAGTGGACAATATCTGGTAGTTTAATGGACAGTATTTGGGAGTATAATGGACAGTATAGTGGACAATATTTATTAATATAGTGGACAATATCTGGTAGTTTAATGGACAGTATTTGGGAGTATAATGGACAGTATAGTGGACAATATTTGTTAATATAGTGGACAATATCTGGTAGTATAATGGACAGTATTTGCTAATATAATGGACAGTATAGTGGACAATGTTTGTTAATATAGTGGACAATATCTGGTAGTTTAATGGACAGTATTTGGGAGTATAATGGACAGTATAGTGGACAATGTTTGTTAATATAGTGGACAATATCTGGTAGTTTAATGGACAGTATTTGGGAGTATAATGGACAGTATAGTGGACAATATTTGTTAATATAGTGGACAATATCTGGTAGTTTAATGGACAGTATTTGGGAGTATAATGGACAGTATAGTGGACAATATTTGTTAATATAGTGGACAATATCTGGTAGTATAATGGACAGTATTTGCTAGTATAATGGACAGTATAGTGGACAATGTTTGTTAATATAGTGGACAATATCTGGTAGTTTAATGGACAGTATTTGGGAGTATAATGGACAGTATAGTGGACATTGTTTGTTAATATAGTGGACAATATCTGGTAGTTTAATGGATGGTATTTGGGAGTATAATGGACAGTATAGTGGACAATATTTGTTAATATAGTGGACAATATCTGATAGTATAATGGACAGTATTTGCTAGTATAATGGACAGTATAGTGGACAATATTTGTTAATATAGTGGACAATATCTGGTAGTATAATTGACAGTATTTGGTAGTATAATGGACAGTATAGTGGACAATATTTGTGAATATAGTGGACAATATCTGGTAGTATAATGGACAGTATTTGCTAGTATAATGGACAGTATAGTGGACAATGTTTGTTAATATAGTGGACAATATCTGGTAGTATAATGGACAGTATTTGGGAGTATAATGGACAGTATAGTGGACAATATTTGTTAATATAGTGGACAATATCAGGTAGTATAATGGTCAGTATTTGGGAGTATAATGGACAGTATAGTGGACAATATTTCTTAATATAGTGGACAATATTTGGTTGTATAATTGTCAGTATAGTAGAAAATATTTGGTAGTATAATGGACAGTATTTGGTAGTATAATGGACAGTATAGTGGACAATATTTGTTAATATAGTGGACAATACCTGGTTGTATAATGGACAGTATTTGGTAGTATTATGGACAGTATAGTGGACAATATTTGTTAATATAGTTGAAATTACTTGGTGGTATAATGGACAGTATTTGGGAGTATAATTGACAGTATAGTGGACAATACTTGTTAATATAGTGGACAATATCTGGTAGTATAATGGACAGTATTTGGGAGTATAATGGACAGTATAGTGGACAATATTTGTTAATATAGTGGACAATATCTGGTAGATTAATGGACAGTATTTGGGTGTATAATGGACAGTATAGAGGACAATATTTGTTAATATAGTGGACAATATCTGGTAGTATAATTGACAGTATTTGCTAATATAATGGACAGTACAGAGGACAATATTTGTTAATATAGTGGACAATATCTGGTAGTATAATTGACAGTATTTGCTAGTATAATGGACAGTATAGTGGACAATATTTGTTAATATAGTGGACAATATCTGGTAGTTTAATTGACAGTATTTGCTAGTATAATGGACAGTATAGTGAACAATATTTGTTAATATAGTGGACAATATCTGGTAGTATAATTGACAGTATTTGGTAGTATAATGGACAGTATAGTGGACAATATTTGTTAATATAGTGGACAATATCTGGTAGTATAATTGACAGTATTTGCTAGTATAATGGACAGTATAGAGGACAATATTTGTTAATATAGTGGACAATATCTGGTAGTATAATTGACAGTATTTGCTAGTATAATGGACAGTATAGTGGACAATATTTGTTAATATAGTGGACAATATCTGGTAGTATAATTGACAGTATTTGCTAGTATAATGGACAGTATAGTGGACAATATTTGTTAATATAGTGGACAATATCTGGTAGTATAATGGACAGTATATGGGAGTATAATGGACAGTATAGTGGACAATGTTTGTTAAAATAGTGGACAATATCTGGTAGTTTAATGGACAGTATTTGGGAGTATAATGGACAGTATAGAGGACAATATTTGTTAATATAGTGGACAATATCTGGTAGTATAATGGACAGTATTTGGGAGTATAATGGACAGTATAGAGGACAATATTTGTTAATATAGTGGACAATATCTGGTAGTATAATGGACAGTATATGGGAGTATAATGGACAGTATAGTGGACAATGTTTGTTAAAATAGTGGACAATATCTGGTAGTTTAATGGACAGTATTTGGGAGTATAATGGACAGTATAGTGGACAATATTTGTTAATATAGTGGACAATATCTGGTAGTTTAATGGACAGTATTTGGGGGTATAATGGACAGTATAGTGGACAATATTTGTTAATATAGTGGACAATATCTGGTAGTATAATGGACAGTATTTGCTAGTATAATGGACAGTATAGTGGACAATGTTTGTTAATATAGTGGACAATATCTGGTAGTTTAATGGACAGTATTTGGGAGTATAATGGACAGTATAGTGGACAATGTTTGTTAATATAGTGGACAATATCTGGTAGTTTAATGGACATTATTTGGGAGTATAATAGACAGTATAGTGGACAATATTTATTAATATAGTGGACAATATCTGGTAGTTTAATGGACAGTATTTGGGAGTATAATGGACAGTATAGTGGACAATATTTGTTAATATAGTGGACAATATCTGGTAGTATAATGGACAGTATTTGCTAATATAATGGACAGTATAGTGGACAATGTTTGTTAATATAGTGGACAATATCTTGTAGTTTAATGGACAGTATTTGGGAGTATAATGGACAGTATAGTGGACAATGTTTGTTAATATAGTGGACAATATCTGGTAGTTTAATGGACAGTATTTGGGAGTATAATGGACAGTATAGTGGACAATATTTGTTAATATAGTGGACAATATCTGGTAGTTTAATGGACAGTATTTGGGAGTATAATGGACAGTATAGTGGACAATATTTGTTAATATAGTGGACAATATCTGGTAGTATAATGGACAGTATTTGCTAGTATAATGGACAGTATAGTGGACAATGTTTGTTAATATAGTGGACAATATCTGGTAGTTTAATGGACAGTATTTGGGAGTATAATGGACAGTATAGTGGACAATGTTTGTTAATATAGTGGACAATATCTGGTAGTTTAATGGACAGTATTTGGGAGTAAAATGGACAGTATAGTGGACAATGTTTGTTAATATAGTGGACAATATCTGGTAGTTTAATGGACAGTATTTGGGAGTATAATGGACAGTATAGTGGACAATATTTGTTAATATAGTGGACCATATCTGGTAGTATAATGGACAGTATTTGCTAGTATAATGGACAGTATAGTGGACAATATTTGTTAATATAGTGGACAATATCTGGTAGTATAATTGACAGTATTTGGTAGTATAATAGACAGTATAGTGGACAATATTTGTTAATATAGTGGACAATATCTGGTAGTATAATGGACAGTATTTGCTAGTATAATGGACAGTATAGTGGACAATGTTTGTTAATATAGTGGACAATATCTGGTAGTATAATGGACAGTATTTGGGAGTATAATGGACAGTATAGTGGACAATATTTGTTAATATAGTGGACAATATCAGGTAGTATAATGGTCAGTATTTGGGAGTATAATGGACAGTATAGTGGACAATATTTCTTAATATAGTGGACAATATTTGGTTGTATAATTGACAGTATAGTAGAAAATATTTGGTAGTATAATGGACAGTATTTGGTAGAAAAATGGACAGTATAGTGGACAATATTTGTTAATATAGTGGACAATACCTGGTTGTATAATGGACAGTATTTGGTAGTATTATGGACAGTATAGTGGACAATATTTGTTAATATAGTTGAAATTACTTGGTGGTATAATGGACAGTATTTGGGAGTATAATGGACAGTATAGTGGACAATATTTGTTAATATAGTGGACAATATTTGGTTGTATAATTGTCAGTATAGTGGACAATATTTGGTAGTATAATGGACAGTATTTGGTGGTATAATGGACAGTATAGTTGACAATATTTTTTAATATAGTTAACAATATCTGGTTGTATAATTCACAGTATTTGGTAGTAAAATGCACAGTATAGTGGTCAATATTTGTTAATATAGTGGACAATATCTGATAGCATAATGGACAGTATTTGGTAGTATAATGGACAGTATAGTGGACAATATTTGTTAAAATAGTAGACAATATTTGTTCGTATATTGGACAGTATTTGGTAGTATATTGGACAGTATAGTAGACAATATTTGTTAATATAGTGGACAATATCTGGTAGTATATTTGACAGTATTTGGTAGTATAATGGACAGTATAGTGGACAATATTTGTTAATATAGTGGACAATATCTGGTAGTATAATTGACAGTATTTGGGAGTATAATGGACAGTATAGTGGACAATATTTGTTAATATAGTGGACAATATCTGGTAGTATATTTGACGGTATTTGGTAGTATAATGGACAGTATAGTGGACAATATTTGTTAATATAGTGGACAATATCAGGTAGTATAATGGTCAGTATTTGGGAGTATAATGGACAGTATAGTGGACAATATTTGTTAATATAGTGGACAATATCTGGTAGTATAATGGACAGTATTTGGTAGTATAATGGACAGTATAGTGGACAATATTTGTTAATATAGTGGACAATATCTGGTAGTATAATGGACAGTATTTTGTAGTATAATTGACAGTATAGTGGACAATATTTGTTAATATAGTAGACAATATTAGTTCGTATATTGGACAGTATTTGGTAGTATATTGGACAGTATAGTAGACAATATTTGTTAAGATAGTGGACAATATCTGGTAGTAAATTTGACAGTATTTGGTAGTATAATGGACAGTATAGTGGACAATATTTGTTAAAATAGTGGACAATATCTGGTAGTATAATGGACAGTATTTCGTAGTATGATGGACAGTATAGTGGACAATATTTGTTAATATAGTGGACAATATCTGGTAGTATAATGGACAGTATTTGGTAGTATAATGGACAGTATAGTGGACAATATTTATTAATATAGTAGACAATATCTGGTAGTATAATGGACAGTATTTGGTAGTATAATGGACGGTATACTGGACAATGTTTGTTATTATAGTCAACAATATTTGTTCATATATTGGACAGTATTTCGTAGTATAATGGATAGTATAGTGGACAATGTTTGTTAATATAGTGGACAATATCTGGTAGTATAATGGACTGTATTTGGTAGTATAATGGACAGTATAGTGGACAATATTTGTTAATATAGTGGACAATATCTGGTAGTATAATGGACAGTATTTGCTAGTATAATGGACAGTATAGTGGACAATGTTTGTTAATATAGTGGACAATATCTGGTAGTATAATGGAGAGTATTTGCTAGTATAATGGACAGTATAGTGGACAATGTTTGTTAATATAGTGGATAATATCTGGTAGTGTAATGGACAGTATTTGGTAGTATAATGGACAGTATAGTGGACAATATTTGTTAATATAGTGGACAATATCTGGTAGTATAATGGACAGTATAGTGGACAATGTTTGTTAATATAGTGGACAATATCTGGTAGTATAATGGACAGTATTATGGAGTATAATGGACAGTATAGTGGACAATATTTGTTAATATAGTGGACAATATCTGGTAGTATAATGGACAATATTTGGGAGTATAATGGACAGTATAGTGGACAATATTTGTTAATATAGTGGACAATGTCTGGTAGTATAATTGACAGTATTTGGTAGTATAATGGACAGTATAGTGGACAATATTTGTTAATATAGTGGACAATATCTGATAGCATAATGGACAGTATTTGGTAGTATAATGGACAGTATAGTGGATAATATTTGTTAATATAGTGGACAATATCTGGTAGTATAATTGACAGTATTTGGTAGTATAATGGACAGTATAGTGGACAATATTTGTTAATATAGTGGACAATATCTGGTAGTATAATGGACAGTATTTGCTAGTATAATGGACAGTATAGTGGACAATGTTTGTTAATATAGTGGACAATATCTGGTAGTATAATGGACAGTATTTGGGAGTATAATTGACAGTATAGTGGACAATATTTGTTAATATTGTGGACAATATCTGGTAGTATAATGGACAGTATTTGGGAGTATAATGGACAGTATAGTGGAAAATATTTCTTAATATAGTGGACAATATTTGGTTGTATAATTGACAGTATAGTAGGAAATATTTGGTAGTATAATGGACAGTATTTGGTAGTATAATGGACAGTATAGTGGACAATATTTGTTAATATAGTGGACAATATCTGGTAGTATAATTGACAGTATTTGGTAGTATAATGGACAGTATAGTGGACAATATTTGTTAATATAGTGGACAATATCTGGTAGTATAATGGACAGTATTTGCTAGTAGAATGGACAGTATAGTGGACAATGTTTGATAATATAGTGGACAATATCTGGTAGTATAATGGACAGTATTTGGGAGTATAATGGACAGTATAGTGGACAATATTTGTTAATATAGTGGACAATATCAGGTAGTATAATGGTCAGTATTTGGGAGTATAATGGACAGTATAGTGGACAATATTTGTTAATATAGTGGACAATATCTGGTAGTATAATGGACAGTATTTGGTAGTATAATGGACAGTATAGTGGACAATATTTGTTAATATAGTGGACAATATCTGGTAGTATAATGGACAGTATTTTGTAGTATAATTGACAGTATAGTGGACAATATTTGTTAATATAGTAGACAATATTTGTTCGTATATTGGACAGTATTTGGTAGTATATTGGACAGTATAGTAGACAATATTTGTTAATATAGTGGACAATATCTGGTAGTAAATTTGACAGTATTTGGTAGTATAATGGACAGTATAGTGGACAATATTTGTTAAAATAGTGGACAATATCTGGTAGTATAATGGACAGTATTTCGTAGTATGATGGACAGTATAGTTGACAATATTTGTTAATATAGTGGACAATATCTGGTAGTATAATGGACAGTATTTGGTAGTATAATGGACAGTATAGTGGACAATATTTATTAATATAGTAGACAATATCTGGTAGTATAATGGACAATATCTGGTAGTATAATGGACAGTATTTGGTAGTATAATGGACAGTATAGTGGACAATATTTGTTAATATAGTGGACAATATCTGGTAGTATAATGGACAGTATTTGGTAGTATTATGGACAGTATAGTGGACAATATTTGTTAATATAGTTGAAATTACCTGGTGGTATAATGGACAGTATTTGGGAGTATAATTGACAGTATAGTGGACAATACTTGTTAATATAGTGGACAATATCTGGTAGTATAATGGACAGTATTTGGGAGTATAATGGACAGTATAGTGGACAATATTTGTTAATATAGTGGACAATATTTGGTTGTATAATTGTCAGTATAGTGGACAATATTTGGTAGTATAATGGACAGTATTTGGTAGTATAATGGACAGTATAGTTGACAATATTTTTTAATATAGTTGACAATATCTGGTTGTATAATTCACAGTATTTGGTAGTAAAATGGACAGTATAGTGGTCAATATTTGTTAATATAGTGGACAATATCTGATAGCATAATGGACAGTATTTGGTAGTATAATGGACAGTATAGTGGACAATATTTGTTAATATAGTGGACAATATCTGGTAGTATAATTGACAGTATTTGGTAGTATAATGGACAGTATAGTGGACAATATTTGTTAATATAGTGGACAATATCCGGTGTATAATGGACAGTATTTGGTAGTATAATGGACTGTATAGTGGACAATATTTGTTAATATAGTGGACAATATCTGGTAGTATAATGGACAGTATTTGGTAGTATAATGGACAGTATAGTGGACAATGTTTGTTAATATAGTGGACAATACCTGGTAGTTTAATGGACAGTATTTGGGAGTATAATGGACAGTATAGAGGACAATATTTGTTAATATAGTGGACAATATCTGGTAGTATAATGCACAGTATATGGGAGTATAATGGACAGTATAGTGGACAATGTTTGTTAATATAGTGGACAATATCTGGTAGTTTAATGGACAGTATTTGGGAGTATAATGGACAGTATAGTGGACAATATTTGTTAATATAGTGGACAATATCTGGTAGTATAATGGACAGTATTTTCTAGTATAATGGACAGTATAGTGGACAATGTTTGTTATTATAGTGGGCAATATCTGGTAGTTTAATGGACAGTATTTGGGAGTATAATGGACAGTATAGTGGACAATGTTTGTTAATATAGTGGACAATATCTGGTAGTTTAATGGACAGTATTTGGGAGTATAATGGACAGTATAGTGGACAATATTTATTAATATAGTGGACAATATCTGGTAGTTTAATGGACAGTATTTGGGAGTATAATGGACGGTATAGTGGACAATATTTGTTAATATAGTGGACAATATCTGGTAGTATAATGGACAGTATTTGCTAATATAATGGACAGTATAGTGGACAATGTTTGTTAATATAGTGGACAATATCTGGTAGTTTAATGGACAGTATTTGGGAGTATAATGGACAGTATAGTGGACAATGTTTGTTAATATAGTGGACAATATCTGGTAGTTTAATGGACAGTATTTGGGAGTATAATGGACAGTATAGTGGACAATATTTGTTAATATAGTGGAAAATATCTGGTAGTTTAATGGACAGTATTTGGGAGTATAATGGACAGTATAGTGGACAATATTTGTTAATATAGTGGACAATATCTGGTAGTATAATGGACAGTATTTGCTAGTATAATGGACAGTATAGTGGACAATGTTTGTTAATATAGTGGACAATATCTGGTAGTTTAATGGACAGTATTTGGGAGTATAATGGACAGTATAGTGGACATTGTTTGTTAATATAGTGGACAATATCTGGTAGTTTAATGGATGGTATTTGGGAGTATAATGGACAGTATAGTGGACAATATTTGTTAATATAGTGGACAATATCTGATAGTATAATGGACAGTATTTGCTAGTATAATGGACAGTATAGTGGACAATATTTGTTAATATAGTGGACAATATCTGGTAGTATAATTGACAGTATTTGGTAGTATAATGGACAGTATAGTGGACAATATTTGTGAATATAGTGGACAATATCTGGTAGTATAATGGACAGTATTTGCTAGTATAATGGACAGTATAGTGGACAATGTTTGTTAATATAGTGGACAATATCTGGTAGTATAATGGACAGTATTTGGGATTATAATGGACAGTATAGTGGACAATATTTGTTAATATAGTGGACAATATCAGGTAGTATAATGGTCAGTATTTGGGAGTATAATGGACAGTATAGTGGACAATATTTCTTAATATAGTGGACAATATTTGGTTGTATAATTGTCAGTATAGTAGAAAATATTTGGTAGTATAATGGACAGTATTTGGTAGTATAATGGACAGTATAGTGGACAATATTTGTTAATATAGTGGACAATACCTGGTTGTATTATGGACAGTATTTGGTAGTATTATGGACAGTATAGTGGACAATATTTGTTAATATAGTTGAAATTACTTGGTGGTATAATGGACAGTATTTGGGAGTATAATTGACAGTATAGTGGACAATACTTGTTAATATAGTGGACAATATCTGGTAGTATAATGGACAGTATTTGGGAGTATAATGGACAGTATAGTGGACAATATTTGTTAATATAGTGGACAATATCTGGTAGATTAATGGACAGTATTTGGGTGTATAATGGACAGTATAGAGGACAATATTTGTTAATATAGTGGACAATATCTGGTAGTATAATTGACAGTATTTGCTAGTATAATGGACAGTACAGAGGACAATATTTGTTAATATAGTGGACAATATCTGGTCGTATAATTGACAGTATTTGCTAGTATAATGGACAGTATAGTGGACAATATTTGTTAATATAGTGGACAATATCTGGTAGTTTAATGGACAGTATTTGCTAGTATAATGGACAGTATAGTGAACAATATTTGTTAATATAGTGGACAATATCTGGTAGTATAATTGACAGTATTTGGTAGTATAATGGACAGTATAGTGGACAATATTTGTTAATATAGTGGACAATATCTGGTAGTATAATTGACAGTATTTGCTAGTATAATGGACAGTATAGAGGACAATATTTGTTAATATAGTGGACAATATCTGGTAGTATAATTGACAGTATTTGCTAGTATAATGGACAGTATAGTGGACAATATTTGTTAATATAGTGGACAATATCTGGTAGTATAATTGACAGTATTTGCTAGTATAATGGACAGTATAGTGGACAATATTTGTTAATATAGTGGACAATATCTGGTAGTATAATTGACAGTATTTGCTAGTATAATGGACAGTATAGTGGACAATATTTGTTAATATAGTGGACAATATCTGGTAGTATAATTGACAGTATTTGCTAGAATAATGGACAGTATAGAGGACAATATTTGTTAATATAGTGGACAATATCTGGTAGTATAATTGACAGTATTTGGGAGTATAATGGACAGTATAGTGGACAATATTTGTTAATATAGTGGACAATATCTGGTAGTATAATGGACAGTATTTGGTAGTATAATGGACAGTATAGTGGACAATATTTGTTAATATAGTGGACAATATCTGGTAGATTAATGGACAGTATTTGGGAGTATAATGGACAGTATAGAGGACAATAGTTGTTAATATAGTGGACAATATCTGGTAGTATAATTGACAGTATTTGCTAGTATAATGGACAGTATAGTGGACAATATTTGTTAATATAGTGGAAAATATCTGATAGCATAATGGACAGTATTTGGGAGTATAATGGACAGTATAGTGGACAATATTTGTTAATATAGTGGACAATATCTGGTAGTATAATGGACAGTATTTGGTAGTATAATGGACAGTATAGTGTACAATATTTGTTAATATAGTGGACAATATCTGGTAGTTTAATGGACAGTATTTGGGAGTATAATGGACAGTATAGACGACAATATTTGTTAATATAGTGGACAATATCTGGTAGTATAATGGACAGTATTTGGTAGTATAATGGACAGTACAGTGGAAAATGTTTGTTAATATAGTGGACAATATCTGGTAGTTTAATGGACAGTATTTGGGAGTATAATGGACAGCATAGAGGACAATATTTGTTAATATAGTGGACAATATCTGGTAGTATAATGGACAGTATTTGGGAGTATAATGGACAGTATAGTGGACAATATTTGTTAATATAGTGGACAATATCTGGTAGTATAATGGACAGTATTTGCTAGTATAATGGACAGTATAGTGGACAATATTTGTTAATATAGTGGACAATATCTGGTAGTATAATTGACAGTATTTGCTAGTATAATGGACAGTATAGTGGACAATATTTGTTAATATAGTGGACAATATCTGGTAGTATAATTGACAGTATTTGCTAGTATAATGGACAGTATAGAGGACAATATTTGTTAATATAGTGGACATTATCTGGTAGTATAATTGACAGTATTTGGGAGTATAATGGACAGTATAGTGGACAATATTTTTTAATATAGTGGACAATATCTGGTAGTATAATGGACAGTATTTGGTAGTATAATGGACAGTATAGTGGACAATATTTGTTAATATAGTGGACAATATCTGGTAGTATAATGGACAGTATTTGGTAGTATAATGGACAGTATAGTGGACAATATTTGTTAATATAGTGGACAATATCTGGTAGATTAATGGACAGTATTTGGGAGTATAATGGACAGTATAGAGGACAATAGTTGTTAATATAGTGGACAATATCTGGTAGTATAATTGACAGTATTTGCTAGTATAATGGACAGTATAGTGGACAATATTTGTTAATATAGTGGAAAATATCTGATAGCATAATGGACAGTATTTGGGAGTATAATGGACAGTATAGTGGACAATATTTGTTAATATAGTGGACAATATCTGGTAGTATAATGGACAGTATTTGGTAGTATAATGGACAGTATAGTGTACAATATTTGTTAATATAGTGGACAATATCTGGTAGTTTAATGGACAGTATTTGGGAGTATAATGGACAGTATAGACGACAATATTTGTTAATATAGTGGACAATATCTGGTAGTATAATGGACAGTATTTGGTAGTATAATGGACAGTACAGTGGAAAATGTTTGTTAATATAGTGGACAATATCTGGTAGTTTAATGGACAGTATTTGGGAGTATAATGGACAGCATAGAGGACAATATTTGTTAATATAGTGGACAATATCTGGTAGTATAATGGACAGTATTTGGGAGTATAATGGACAGTATAGTGGACAATATTTGTTAATATAGTGGACAATATCTGGTAGTATAATGGACAGTATTTGCTAGTATAATGGACAGTATAGTGGACAATATTTGTTAATATAGTGGACAATATCTGGTAGTATAATTGACAGTATTTGCTAGTATAATGGACAGTATAGTGGACAATATTTGTTAATATAGTGGACAATATCTGGTAGTATAATTGACAGTATTTGCTAGTATAATGGACAGTATAGAGGACAATATTTGTTAATATAGTGGACATTATCTGGTAGTATAATTGACAGTATTTGGGAGTATAATGGACAGTATAGTGGACAATGTTTGTTAATATAGTGGACAATATCTGGTAGTTTAATGGACAGTATTTGGGAGTATAATGGACAGTATAGTGGACAATATTTGTTAATATAGTGGACAATATCTGGTAGTTTAATGGACAGTATTTGGGAGTATAATGGACAGTATAGTGGACAATATTTGTTAATATAGTGGACAATATCTGGTAGTATAATGGACAGTATTTGCTAGTATAATGGACAGTATAGTGGACAATGTTTGTTAATATAGTGGACAATATCTGGTAGTTTAATGGACAGTATTTGGGAGTATAATGGACAGTATAGTGGACAATGTTTGTTAATATAGTGGACAATATATGGTAGTTTAATGGACAGTATTTGGGAGTAAAATGGACAGTATAGTGGACAATGTTTGTTAATATAGTGGACAATATCTGGTAGTTTAATGGACAGTATTTGGGAGTATAATGGACAGTATAGTGGACAATATTTGTTAATATAGTGGACCATATCTGGTAGTATAATGGACAGTATTTGCTAGTATAATGGACAGTATAGTGGACAATATTTGTTAATATAGTGGACAATATCTGGTAGTATAATTGACAGTATTTGGTAGTATAATAGACAGTATAGTGGACAATATTTGTTAATATAGTGGACAATATCTGGTAGTATAATGGACAGTATTTGCTAGTATAATGGACAGTATAGTGGACAATGTTTGTTAATATAGTGGACAATATCTGGTAGTATAATGGACAGTATTTGGGAGTATAATGGACAGTATAGTGGACAATATTTGTTAATATATTGGACAATATCAGGTAGTATAATGGTCAGTATTTGGGAGTATAATGGACAGTATTTGGTAGAAAAATGGACAGTATAGTGGACAATATTTGTTAATATAGTGGACAATACCTGGTTGTATAATGGACAGTATTTGGTAGTATTATGGACAGTATAGTGGACAATATTTGTTAATATAGTTGAAATTACTTGGTGGTATAATGGACAGTATTTGGGAGTATAATGGACAGTATAGTGGACAATATTTGTTAATATAGTGGACAATATTTGGTTGTATAATTGTCAGTATAGTGGACAATATTTGGTAGTATAATGGACAGTATTTGGTGGTATAATGGACAGTATAGTTGACAATATTTTTTAATATAGTTAACAATATCTGGTTGTATAATTCACAGTATTTGGTAGTAAAATGGACAGTATAGTGGTCAATATTTGTTAATATAGTGGACAATATCTGATAGCATAATGGACAGTATTTGGTAGTATAATGGACAGTATAGTGGACAATATTTGTTAAAATAGTAGACAATATTTGTTCGTATATTGGACAGTATTTGGTAGTATATTGGACAGTATAGTAGACAATATTTGTTAATATAGTGGACAATATCTGGTAGTATATTTGACAGTATTTGGTAGTATAATGGACAGTATAGTGGACAATATTTGTTAATATAGTGGACAATATCTGGTAGTATAATTGACAGTATTTGGGAGTATAATGGACAGTATAGTGGACAATATTTGGTTGTATAATTGACAGTATAGTAGAAAATATTTGGTAGTATAATGGACAGTATTTGGTAGAAAAATGGACAGTATAGTGGACAATATTTGTTAATATAGTGGACAATACCTGGTTGTATAATGGACAGTATTTGGTAGTATTATGGACAGTATAGTGGACAATATTTGTTAATATAGTTGAAATTACTTGGTGGTATAATGGACAGTATTTGGGAGTATAATGGACAGTATAGTGGACAATATTTGTTAATATAGTGGACAATATTTGGTTGTATAATTGTCAGTATAGTGGACAATATTTGGTAGTATAATGGACAGTATTTGGTGGTATAATGGACAGTATAGTTGACAATATTTTTTAATATAGTTAACAATATCTGGTTGTATAATTCACAGTATTTGGTAGTAAAATGGACAGTATAGTGGTCAATATTTGTTAATATAGTGGACAATATCTGATAGCATAATGGACAGTATTTGGTAGTATAATGGACAGTATAGTGGACAATATTTGTTAAAATAGTCGACAATATTTGTTCGTATATTGGACAGTATTTGGTAGTATATTGGACAGTATAGTAGACAATATTTGTTAATATAGTGGACAATATCTGGTAGTATATTTGACAGTATTTGGTAGTATAATGGACAGTATAGTGGACAATATTTGTTAATATAGTGGACAATATCTGGTAGTATAATTGACAGTATTTGGGAGTATAATGGACAGTATAGTGGACAATATTTGTTAATATAGTGGACAATATCTGGTAGTATATTTGACAGTATTTGGTAGTATAATGGACAGTATAGTGGACAATATTTGTTAATATAGTGGACAATATCTGGTAGATTAATGGACAGTATTTGGGAGTATAATGGACAGTATAGAGGACAATATTTGTTAATATAGTGGACAATATCTGGTAGTATAATTGACAGTATTTGCTAGTATAATGGACAGTATAGTGGACAATATTTGTTAATATAGTGGAAAATATCTGATAGCATAATGGACAGTATTTGGGAGTATAATGGAAAGTATAGTGGACAATATTTGTTAATATAGTGGACAATATCTGGTAGTATAATGGACAGTATTTGGTAGTATAATGGACAGTATAGTGGACAATATTTGTTAATATAGTGGACAATATCTGGTAGTTTAATGGACAGTATTTGGGAGTATAATGGACAGTATAGTTGACAATATTTTTTAATATAGTTGACAATATCTGGTTGTATAATTCACAGTATTTGGTAGTAAAATGGACAGTATAGTGGTCAATATTTGTTAATATAGTGGACAATATCTGATAGCATAATGGACAGTATTTGGTAGTATAATGGACAGTATAGTGGACAATATTTGTTAATATAGTGGACACTATCTGGTAGTATAATTGACAGTATTTGGTAATATAATGGACAGTATAGTGGACAATATTTGTTAATATAGTGGACAATATCCGGTGTATAATGGACAGTATTTGGTAATATAATGGACAGTATAGTGGACAATATTTGTTAATATAGTGGACAATATCTGGTAGTATAATGGACAGTATTTGGTAGTATAATGGACAGTATAGTGGACAATATTTGTTAATATAGTGGACAATATCTGGTAGTATAATTGACAGTATTTTGTAGTATAATTGACAGTATATTGGACAATATTTGTTAATATAGTAGACAATATTTGTTCGTATATTGGACAGTATTTGGTAGTATATTGGACATTATAGTAGACAATATTTGTTAATATAGTGGACAATATCTGGTAGTAAATTTGACAGTATTTGGTAGTATAATGGACAGTATAGTGGACAATATTTGTTAATATAGTGGACAATATCTGATAGTATAATGGTCAGTATTTGGTAGTATAATGGACAGTGTAGTGGACAATATTTGTTAATATAGTGGACAATATCTGGTAGTATAATGGACAATATTTGGTAGTATAATGGACAGTATAGTGGACAATATTTGTTAATATAGTGGACAATATTTGGTAGTATAATGGACAGTATTTGGTAGTATAATGGACAGTATAGTGGACAATATTTGTTAATATAGTGGACAATATCTAGTAGTATAATGGACAGTATTTGGTAGTATAATGGACAGTATAGTGGACAATATTTGTTAATATAGTGGACAATATCTGGTAGTATAATGGACAGTATTTGGTAGTATAATGGACAGTATAGTGGACAATATTTGTTAATATAGTGGACAATATCTGGTAGTATAATGGACAATATTTGGTAGTATAATGGACAGTATAGTGGACAATATTTGTTAATATAGTGGACAATATCTGGTCGTATAATGGACAGTATTTGGGAGTATAATGGACAGTATAGTGGACAATATTTGTTAATATAGTGGACAATATTTGGTTGTATAATTGACAGTATAGTGGACAATATTTGGTAGTATAATGGACAGTATTTGGTAGTATAATGGACAGTATAGTGGACAATATTTGTTAATATAGTGGACAATATCTAGTAGTATAATGGACAGTATTTGGTAGTATAATGGACAGTATAGTGGACAATATTTGTTAATATAGTGGACAATATCTGGTAGTATAATGGACAGTATTTTGTTCTATAATTGACAGTATAGTGGACAATATTTGTTAATATAGTAGGCAATATTTGTTCATATATTGGACAGTATTTGGTAGTATATTGGACAGTATAGTAGACAATATTTGTTAATATAGTGGACAATATCTGGTAGTATATTTGACAGTATTTGGTAGTATAATGGACAGTATAGTGGACAATATTTGTTAATATAGTGGACAATATTTGGTTGTATAATTGACAGTATAGTGGACAATATTTGGTAGTATAATGGACAGTATTTGGTAGTATAATGGACAGTATAGTTGACAATCTTTTTTAATATAGTTGACAATATCTGGTTGTATAATTCACAGTATTTGGTAGTAAAATGGACAGTATAGTGGTCAATATTTGTTAATATAGTGGACAATATCTGATAGCATAATGGACAGTATTTGGTAGTATAATGGACAGTATAGTGGACAATATTTGTTAATATAGTGGACAATATCTGGTAGTATAATTGACAGTATTTGGTAATATAATGGACAGTATAGTGGACAATATTTGTTAATATAGTGGACAATATCCGGTGTATAATGGACAGTATTTGGTAGTATAATGGACAGTATAGTGGACAATATTTGTTAATATAGTGGACAATATCTGGTAGTATAATGGACAGTATTTGGTAGTATAATGGACAGTATAGTGGACAATATTTGTTAATATAGTGGACAATATTTGTTCGTATATTAGACAGTATTTGGTAGTATAATGGACAGTATAGTGGACAATATTTGTTAATATAGTGGACAATATCTGGTACTATAATTGACAGTATTTGGTAGTATAATGGACAGTATAGTGGACAATATTTGTTAATATAGTGGACAATATCTGGTAGTATAATGGACAGTATTTGGTAGTATAATGGACAGTATAGTGGACAATATTTGTTAATATAGTGGACAATATCTGGTAGTATAATTGACAGTATTTTGTAGTATAATTGACAGTATATTGGACAATATTTGTTAATATAGTAGACAATATTTGTTCGTATATTGGACAGTATTTGGTAGTATATTGGACAGTATAGTAGACAATATTTGTTAATATAGTGGACAATATCTGGTAGTATAATGGACAATATTTGGTAGTATAATGGACAGTATAGTGGATAATATTTGTTAATATAGTGGACAATATCTGGTTGTATAATGGACAGTATTTGTTAGTATAATGGACAGTATAGTGGACAATATTTGTTAATATAGTGGACAATATCTGGTAGTATAATGGACAGTATTTGGTAGTATAATGGACAGTATAGTGGACAATATTTGTTAATATAGTGGACAATATCTGATAGCATAATGGACAGTATTTGGTAGTATAATGGACAGTATAGTGGACAATATTTGTTAATATAGTGGACAATATCTGGTAGTATAATGGACAATATTTGGTAGTATAATGGACAGTATAGTGGACAATATTTGTTAATATAGTGGACAATATCTGGTAGTATAATGGACAGTATTTGCGAGTATAATGGACAGTATAGTGTACAATATTTGTTAATATAGTGGACAATATTTGGTTGTATAATTGACAGTATAGTGGACAATATTTGGTAGTATAATGGACAGTATTTGGTAGTATAATGGACAGTATAGTGGACAATATTTGTTAATATAGTGGACAATATCTGGTAGTATAATGGACAGTATTTGGTAGTATAATGGACAGTATAGTGGACAATATTTGTTAATATAGTGGACAATATCTGGTAGTATAATGGACAGTATTTTGTTCTATAATTGACAGTATAGTGGACAATATTTGTTAATATAGTAGACAATATTTGTTCATATATTGGACAGTATTTGGTAGTATATTGGACAGTATAGTAGACAATATTTGTTAATATAGTGGACAATATCTGGCAGTATATTTGACAGTATTTGGTAGTATAATGGACAGTATTTTCTAGTATAATGGACAGTATAGTGGACAATGTTTGTTAATATAGTGGACAATATCTGGTAGTTTAATGGACAGTATTTGGGAGTATAATGGACAGTATAGTGGACAATGTTTGTTAATATAGTGGACAATATCTGGTAGTTTAATGGACAGTATTTGGGAGTATAATGGACAGTATAGTGGACAATATTTATTAATATAGTGGACAATATCTGGTAGTTTAATGGACAGTATTTGGGAGTATAATGGACAGTATAGTGGATAATATTTGTTAATATAGTGGACAATATCTGGTAGTATAATGGACAGTATTTGCTAATATAATGGACAGTATAGTGGACAATGTTTGTTTATATAGTGGACAATATCTGGTAGTTTAATGGACAGTATTTGGGGGTATAATGGACAGTATAGTGGACAATGTTTGTTAATATAGTGGACAATATCTGGTAGTTTAATGGACAGTATTTGGGAGTATAATGGACAGTATAGTGGACAATATTTGTTAATATAGTGGACAATATCTGGTAGTTTAATGGACAGTATTTGGGAGTATAATGGACAGTATAGTGGACAATATTTGTTAATATAGTGGACAATATCTGGTAGTATAATGGACAGTATTTGCTAGTATAATGGACAGTATAGTGGACAATGTTTGTTAATATAGTGGACAATATCTGGTAGTTTAATGGACAGTATTTGGGAGTATAATGGACAGTATAGTGGACAATGTTTGTTAATATAGTGGACAATATCTGGTAGTTTAATGGACAGTATTTGGAGTATAATGGACAGTATAGTGGACAATGTTTGTTAATATAGTGGACAATATCTGGTAGTTTAATGGACAGTATTTGGGAGTATAATGGACAGTATAGTGGACAATATTTGTTAATATAGTGGACAATATCTGGTAGTATAATGGACAGTATTTGCTAGTATAATGGACAGTATAGTGGACAATATTTGTTAATATAGTGGACAATATCTGGTAGTATAATTGACAGTATTTGGTAGTATAATGGACAGTATAGTGGACAATATTTGTTAATATAGTGGACAATATCTGGTAGTATAATGGACAGTATTTGCTAGTATAATGGACAGTATAGTGGACAATGTTTGATAATATAGTGGACAATATCTGGTAGTATAATGGACAGTATTTGGGAGTATAATGGACAGTATAGTGGACAATATTTGTTAATATAGTGGACAATATCAGGTAGTATAATGGTCAGTATTTGGGAGTATAATGGACAGTATAGTGGACAATATTTGTTAATATAGTGGACAATATCTGGTAGTATAATGGACAGTATTTGGTAGTATAATGGACAGTATAGTGGACAATATTTGTTAATATAGTGGACAATATCTGGTAGTATAATGGACAGTATTTTGTAGTATAATTGACAGTATAGTGGACAATATTTGTTAATATAGTAGACAATATTTGTTCGTATATTGGACAGTATTTGGTAGTATATTGGACAGTATAGTAGACAATATTTGTTAATATAGTGGACAATATCTGGTAGTAAATTTGACAGTATTTGGTAGTATAATGGACAGTATAGTGGACAATATTTGTTAAAATAGTGGACAATATCTGGTAGTATAATGGACAGTATTTCGTAGTATGATGGACAGTATAGTGGACAATATTTGTTAATATAGTGGACAATATCTGGTAGTATAATGGACAGTATTTGGTAGTATAATGGACAGTATAGTGGACAATATTTATTAATATAGTAGACAATATCTGGTAGTATAATGGACAGTATTTGGTAGTATAATGGACGGTATACTGGACAATGTTTGTTATTATAGTCAACAATATTTGTTCATATATTGGACAGTATTTCGTAGTATAATGGATAGTATAGTGGACAATGTTTGTTAATATAGTGGACAATATCTGGTAGTATAATGGACTGTATTTGGTAGTATAATGGACAGTATAGTGGACAATATTTGTTAATATAGTGGACAATATCTGGTAGTATAATGGACAGTATTTGCTAGTATAATGGACAGTATAGTGGACAATGTTTGTTAATATAGTGGACAATATCTGGTAGTATAATGGAGAGTATTTGCTAGTATAATGGACAGTATAGTGGACAATGTTTGTTAATATAGTGGATAATATCTGGTAGTGTAATGGACAGTATTTGGTAGTATAATGGACAGTATAGTGGACAATATTTGTTAATATAGTGGACACTATCTGGTAGTATAATGGACAGTATAGTGGACAATGTTTGTTAATATAGTGGACAATATCTGGTAGTATAATGGACAGTATTATGGAGTATAATGGACAGTATAGTGGACAATATTTGTTAATATAGTGGACAATATCTGGTAGTATAATGGACAATATTTGGGAGTATAATGGACAGTATAGTGGACAATATTTGTTAATATAGTGGACAATGTCTGGTAGTATAATTGACAGTATTTGGTAGTATAATGGACAGTATAGTGGACAATATTTGTTAATATAGTGGACAATATCTGATAGCATAATGGACAGTATTTGGTAGTATAATGGACAGTATAGTGGACAATATTTGTTAATATAGTGGACAATATCTGGTAGTATAATTGACAGTATTTGGTAGTATAATGGACAGTATAGTGGACAATATTTGTTAATATAGTGGACAATATCTGGTAGTATAATGGACAGTATTTGCTAGTATAATGGACAGTATAGTGGACAATGTTTGTTAATATAGTGGACAATATCTGGTAGTATAATGGACAGTATTTGGGAGTATAATGGACAGTATAGTGGACAATATTTGTTAATATTGTGGACAATATCTGGTAGTATAATGGACAGTATTTGGGAGTATAATGGACAGTATAGTGGACAATATTTCTTAATATAGTGGACAATATTTGGTTGTATAATTGACAGTATAGTAGGAAATATTTGGTAGTATAATGGACAGTATTTGGTAGTATAATGGACAGTATAGTGGACAATATTTGTTAATATAGTGGACAATATCTGGTAGTATAATTGACAGTATTTGGTAGTATAATGGACAGTATAGTGGACAATATTTGTTAATATAGTGGACAATATCTGGTAGTATAATGGACAGTATTTGCTAGTATAATGGACAGTATAGTGGACAATGTTTGATAATGTAGTGGACAATATCTGGTAGTATAATGGACAGTATTTGGGAGTATAATGGACAGTATAGTGGACAATATTTGTTAATATAGTGGACAATATCAGGTAGTATAATGGTCAGTATTTGGGAGTATAATGGACAGTATAGTGGACAATATTTGTTAATATAGTGGACAATATCTGGTAGTATAATGGACAGTATTTGGTAGTATAATGGACAGTATAGTGGACAATATTTGTTAATATAGTGGACAATATCTGGTAGTATAATTGACAGTATTTGGTAGTATAATGGACAGTATAGTGGACAATATTTGTTAATATAGTGGACAATATCCGGTGTATAATGGACAGTATTTGGTAGTATAATGGACTGTATAGTGGACAATATTTGTTAATATAGTGGACAATATCTGGTAGTATAATGGACAGTATTTGGTAGTATAATGGACAGTATAGTGGACAATGTTTGTTAATATAGTGGACAATACCTGGTAGTTTAATGGACAGTATTTGGGAGTATAATGGACAGTATAGAGGACAATATTTGTTAATATAGTGGACAATATCTGGTAGTATAATGCACAGTATATGGGAGTATAATGGACAGTATAGTGGACAATGTTTGTTAATATAGTGGACAATATCTGGTAGTTTAATGGACAGTATTTGGGAGTATAATGGACAGTATAGTGGACAATATTTGTTAATATAGTGGACAATATCTGGTAGTATAATGGACAGTATTTTCTAGTATAATGGACAGTATAGTGGACAATGTTTGTTATTATAGTGGACAATATCTGGTAGTTTAATGGACAGTATTTGGGAGTATAATGGACAGTATAGTGGACAATGTTTGTTAATATAGTGGACAATATCTGGTAGTTTAATGGACAGTATTTGGGAGTATAATGGACAGTATAGTGGACAATATTTATTAATATAGTGGACAATATCTGGTAGTTTAATGGACAGTATTTGGGAGTATAATGGACAGTATAGTGGACAATATTTGTTAATATAGTGGACAATATCTGGTAGTATAATGGACAGTATTTGCTAATATAATGGACAGTAAAGTGGACAATGTTTGTTAATATAGTGGACAATATCTGGTAGTTTAATGGACAGTATTTGGGAGTATAATGGACAGTATAGTGGACAATGTTTGTTAATATAGTGGACAATATCTGGTAGTTTAATGGACAGTATTTGGGAGTATAATGGACAGTATAGTGGACAATATTTGTTAATATAGTGGACAATATCTGGTAGTTTAATGGACAGTATTTGGGAGTATAATGGACAGTATAGTGGACAATATTTGTTAATATAGTGGACAATATCTGGTAGTATAATGGACAGTATTTGCTAGTATAATGGACAGTATAGTGGACAATGTTTGTTAATATAGTGGACAATATCTGGTAGTTTAATGGACAGTATTTGGGAGTATAATGGACAGTATAGTGGACATTGTTTGTTAATATAGTGGACAATATCTGGTAGTTTAATGGATGGTATTTGGGAGTATAATGGACAGTATAGTGGACAATATTTGTTAATATAGTGGACAATATCTGATAGTATAATGGACAGTATTTGCTAGTATAATGGACAGTATAGTGGACAATATTTGTGAATATAGTGGACAATATCTGGTAGTATAATTGACAGTATTTGGTAGTATAATGGACAGTATAGTGGACAATATTTGTGAATATAGTGGACAATATCTGGTAGTATAATGGACAGTATTTGCTAGTATAATGGACAGTATAGTGGACAATGTTTGTTAATATAGTGGACAATATCTGGTAGTATAATGGACAGTATTTGGGAGTATAATGGACAGTATAGTGGACAATATTTGTTAATATAGTGGACAATATCAGGTAGTATAATGGTCAGTATTTGGGAGTATAATGGACAGTATAGTGGACAATATTTGTTAATATAGTGGACAATATCTGGTAGTATAATTGACAGTATTTGGGAGTATAATGGACAGTATAGTGGACAATATTTGGTTGTATAATTGACAGTATAGTAGAAAATATTTGGTAGTATAATGGACAGTATTTGGTAGAAAAATGGACAGTATAGTGGACAATATTTGTTAATATAGTGGACAATACCTGGTTGTATAATGGACAGTATTTGGTAGTATTATGGACAGTATAGTGGACAATATTTGTTAATATAGTTGAAATTACTTGGTGGTATAATGGACAGTATTTGGGAGTATAATGGACAGTATAGTGGACAATATTTGTTAATATAGTGGACAATATTTGGTTGTATAATTGTCAGTATAGTGGACAATATTTGGTAGTATAATGGACAGTATTTGGTGGTATAATGGACAGTATAGTTGACAATATTTTTTAATATAGTTAACAATATCTGGTTGTATAATTCACAGTATTTGGTAGTAAAATGGACAGTATAGTGGTCAATATTTGTTAATATAGTGGACAATATCTGATAGCATAATGGACAGTATTTGGTAGTATAATGGACAGTATAGTGGACAATATTTGTTAAAATAGTCGACAATATTTGTTCGTATATTGGACAGTATTTGGTAGTATATTGGACAGTATAGTAGACAATATTTGTTAATATAGTGGACAATATCTGGTAGTATATTTGACAGTATTTGGTAGTATAATGGACAGTATAGTGGACAATATTTGTTAATATAGTGGACAATATCTGGTAGTATAATTGACAGTATTTGGGAGTATAATGGACAGTATAGTGGACAATATTTGTTAATATAGTGGACAATATCTGGTAGTATATTTGACAGTATTTGGTAGTATAATGGACAGTATAGTGGACAATATTTGTTAATATAGTGGACAATATCTGGTAGATTAATGGACAGTATTTGGGAGTATAATGGACAGTATAGAGGACAATATTTGTTAATATAGTGGACAATATCTGGTAGTATAATTGACAGTATTTGCTAGTATAATGGACAGTATAGTGGACAATATTTGTTAATATAGTGGAAAATATCTGATAGCATAATGGACAGTATTTGGGAGTATAATGGAAAGTATAGTGGACAATATTTGTTAATATAGTGGACAATATCTGGTAGTATAATGGACAGTATTTGGTAGTATAATGGACAGTATAGTGGACAATATTTGTTAATATAGTGGACAATATCTGGTAGTTTAATGGACAGTATTTGGGAGTATAATGGACAGTATAGTTGACAATATTTTTTAATATAGTTGACAATATCTGGTTGTATAATTCACAGTATTTGGTAGTAAAATGGACAGTATAGTGGTCAATATTTGTTAATATAGTGGACAATATCTGATAGCATAATGGACAGTATTTGGTAGTATAATGGACAGTATAGTGGACAATATTTGTTAATATAGTGGACACTATCTGGTAGTATAATTGACAGTATTTGGTAATATAATGGACAGTATAGTGGACAATATTTGTTAATATAGTGGACAATATCCGGTGTATAATGGACAGTATTTGGTAATATAATGGACAGTATAGTGGACAATATTTGTTAATATAGTGGACAATATCTGGTAGTATAATGGACAGTATTTGGTAGTATAATGGACAGTATAGTGGACAATATTTGTTAATATAGTGGACAATATCTGGTAGTATAATTGACAGTATTTTGTAGTATAATTGACAGTATATTGGACAATATTTGTTAATATAGTAGACAATATTTGTTCGTATATTGGACAGTATTTGGTAGTATATTGGACATTATAGTAGACAATATTTGTTAATATAGTGGACAATATCTGGTAGTAAATTTGACAGTATTTGGTAGTATAATGGACAGTATAGTGGACAATATTTGTTAATATAGTGGACAATATCTGATAGTATAATGGTCAGTATTTGGTAGTATAATGGACAGTGTAGTGGACAATATTTGTTAATATAGTGGACAATATCTGGTAGTATAATGGACAATATTTGGTAGTATAATGGACAGTATAGTGGACAATATTTGTTAATATAGTGGACAATATTTGGTAGTATAATGGACAGTATTTGGTAGTATAATGGACAGTATAGTGGACAATATTTGTTAATATAGTGGACAATATCTAGTAGTATAATGGACAGTATTTGGTAGTATAATGGACAGTATAGTGGACAATATTTGTTAATATAGTGGACAATATCTGGTAGTATAATGGACAGTATTTGGTAGTATAATGGACAGTATAGTGGACAATATTTGTTAATATAGTGGACAATATCTGGTAGTATAATGGACAATATTTGGTAGTATAATGGACAGTATAGTGGACAATATTTGTTAATATAGTGGACAATATCTGGTCGTATAATGGACAGTATTTGGGAGTATAATGGACAGTATAGTGGACAATATTTGTTAATATAGTGGACAATATTTGGTTGTATAATTGACAGTATAGTGGACAATATTTGGTAGTATAATGGACAGTATTTGGTAGTATAATGGACAGTATAGTGGACAATATTTGTTAATATAGTGGACAATATCTAGTAGTATAATGGACAGTATTTGGTAGTATAATGGACAGTATAGTGGACAATATTTGTTAATATAGTGGACAATATCTGGTAGTATAATGGACAGTATTTTGTTCTATAATTGACAGTATAGTGGACAATATTTGTTAATATAGTAGGCAATATTTGTTCATATATTGGACAGTATTTGGTAGTATATTGGACAGTATAGTAGACAATATTTGTTAATATAGTGGACAATATCTGGTAGTATATTTGACAGTATTTGGTAGTATAATGGACAGTATAGTGGACAATATTTGTTAATATAGTGGACAATATTTGGTTGTATAATTGACAGTATAGTGGACAATATTTGGTAGTATAATGGACAGTATTTGGTAGTATAATGGACAGTATAGTTGACAATCTTTTTTAATATAGTTGACAATATCTGGTTGTATAATTCACAGTATTTGGTAGTAAAATGGACAGTATAGTGGTCAATATTTGTTAATATAGTGGACAATATCTGATAGCATAATGGACAGTATTTGGTAGTATAATGGACAGTATAGTGGACAATATTTGTTAATATAGTGGACAATATCTGGTAGTATAATTGACAGTATTTGGTAATATAATGGACAGTATAGTGGACAATATTTGTTAATATAGTGGACAATATCCGGTGTATAATGGACAGTATTTGGTAGTATAATGGACAGTATAGTGGACAATATTTGTTAATATAGTGGACAATATCTGGTAGTATAATGGACAGTATTTGGTAGTATAATGGACAGTATAGTGGACAATATTTGTTAATATAGTGGACAATATTTGTTCGTATATTAGACAGTATTTGGTAGTATAATGGACAGTATAGTGGACAATATTTGTTAATATAGTGGACAATATCTGGTACTATAATTGACAGTATTTGGTAGTATAATGGACAGTATAGTGGACAATATTTGTTAATATAGTGGACAATATCTGGTAGTATAATGGACAGTATTTGGTAGTATAATGGACAGTATAGTGGACAATATTTGTTAATATAGTGGACAATATCTGGTAGTATAATTGACAGTATTTTGTAGTATAATTGACAGTATATTGGACAATATTTGTTAATATAGTAGACAATATTTGTTCGTATATTGGACAGTATTTGGTAGTATATTGGACAGTATAGTAGACAATATTTGTTAATATAGTGGACAATATCTGGTAGTAAATTTGACAGTATTTGGTAGTATAATGGACAGTATAGTGGACAATATTTGTTAATATAGTGGACAATATCTGGTAGTATAATGGACAATATTTGGTAGTATAATGGACAGTATAGTGGATAATATTTGTTAATATAGTGGACAATATCTGGTTGTATAATGGACAGTATTTGTTAGTATAATGGACAGTATAGTGGACAATATTTGTTAATATAGTGGACAATATCTGGTAGTATAATGGACAGTATTTGGTAGTATAATGGACAGTATAGTGGACAATATTTGTTAATATAGTGGACAATATCTGATAGCATAATGGACAGTATTTGGTAGTATAATGGACAGTATAGTGGACAATATTTGTTAATATAGTGGACAATATCTGGTAGTATAATGGACAATATTTGGTAGTATAATGGACAGTATAGTGGACAATATTTGTTAATATAGTGGACAATATCTGGTAGTATAATGGACAGTATTTGCGAGTATAATGGACAGTATAGTGTACAATATTTGTTAATATAGTGGACAATATTTGGTTGTATAATTGACAGTATAGTGGACAATATTTGGTAGTATAATGGACAGTATTTGGTAGTATAATGGACAGTATAGTGGACAATATTTGTTAATATAGTGGACAATATCTGGTAGTATAATGGACAGTATTTGGTAGTATAATGGACAGTATAGTGGACAATATTTGTTAATATAGTGGACAATATCTGGTAGTATAATGGACAGTATTTTGTTCTATAATTGACAGTATAGTGGACAATATTTGTTAATATAGTAGACAATATTTGTTCATATATTGGACAGTATTTGGTAGTATATTGGACAGTATAGTAGACAATATTTGTTAATATAGTGGACAATATCTGGCAGTATATTTGACAGTATTTGGTAGTATAATGGACAGTATTTTCTAGTATAATGGACAGTATAGTGGACAATGTTTGTTAATATAGTGGACAATATCTGGTAGTTTAATGGACAGTATTTGGGAGTATAATGGACAGTATAGTGGACAATGTTTGTTAATATAGTGGACAATATCTGGTAGTTTAATGGACAGTATTTGGGAGTATAATGGACAGTATAGTGGACAATATTTATTAATATAGTGGACAATATCTGGTAGTTTAATGGACAGTATTTGGGAGTATAATGGACAGTATAGTGGATAATATTTGTTAATATAGTGGACAATATCTGGTAGTATAATGGACAGTATTTGCTAATATAATGGACAGTATAGTGGACAATGTTTGTTTATATAGTGGACAATATCTGGTAGTTTAATGGACAGTATTTGGGGGTATAATGGACAGTATAGTGGACAATGTTTGTTAATATAGTGGACAATATCTGGTAGTTTAATGGACAGTATTTGGGAGTATAATGGACAGTATAGTGGACAATATTTGTTAATATAGTGGACAATATCTGGTAGTTTAATGGACAGTATTTGGGAGTATAATGGACAGTATAGTGGACAATATTTGTTAATATAGTGGACAATATCTGGTAGTATAATGGACAGTATTTGCTAGTATAATGGACAGTATAGTGGACAATGTTTGTTAATATAGTGGACAATATCTGGTAGTTTAATGGACAGTATTTGGGAGTATAATGGACAGTATAGTGGACAATGTTTGTTAATATAGTGGACAATATCTGGTAGTTTAATGGACAGTATTTGGAGTATAATGGACAGTATAGTGGACAATGTTTGTTAATATAGTGGACAATATCTGGTAGTTTAATGGACAGTATTTGGGAGTATAATGGACAGTATAGTGGACAATATTTGTTAATATAGTGGACAATATCTGGTAGTATAATGGACAGTATTTGCTAGTATAATGGACAGTATAGTGGACAATATTTGTTAATATAGTGGACAATATCTGGTAGTATAATTGACAGTATTTGGTAGTATAATGGACAGTATAGTGGACAATATTTGTTAATATAGTGGACAATATCTGGTAGTATAATGGACAGTATTTGCTAGTATAATGGACAGTATAGTGGACAATGTTTGATAATATAGTGGACAATATCTGGTAGTATAATGGACAGTATTTGGGAGTATAATGGACAGTATAGTGGACAATATTTGTTAATATAGTGGACAATATCAGGTAGTATAATGGTCAGTATTTGGGAGTATAATGGACAGTATAGTGGACAATATTTGTTAATATAGTGGACAATATCTGGTAGTATAATGGACAGTATTTGGTAGTATAATGGACAGTATAGTGGACAATATTTGTTAATATAGTGGACAATATCTGGTAGTATAATGGACAGTATTTTGTAGTATAATTGACAGTATAGTGGACAATATTTGTTAATATAGTAGACAATATTTGTTCGTATATTGGACAGTATTTGGTAGTATATTGGACAGTATAGTAGACAATATTTGTTAATATAGTGGACAATATCTGGTAGTAAATTTGACAGTATTTGGTAGTATAATGGACAGTATAGTGGACAATATTTGTTAAAATAGTGGACAATATCTGGTAGTATAATGGACAGTATTTCGTAGTATGATGGACAGTATAGTGGACAATATTTGTTAATATAGTGGACAATATCTGGTAGTATAATGGACAGTATTTGGTAGTATAATGGACAGTATAGTGGACAATATTTATTAATATAGTAGACAATATCTGGTAGTATAATGGACAGTATTTGGTAGTATAATGGACGGTATACTGGACAATGTTTGTTATTATAGTCAACAATATTTGTTCATATATTGGACAGTATTTCGTAGTATAATGGATAGTATAGTGGACAATGTTTGTTAATATAGTGGACAATATCTGGTAGTATAATGGACTGTATTTGGTAGTATAATGGACAGTATAGTGGACAATATTTGTTAATATAGTGGACAATATCTGGTAGTATAATGGACAGTATTTGCTAGTATAATGGACAGTATAGTGGACAATGTTTGTTAATATAGTGGACAATATCTGGTAGTATAATGGAGAGTATTTGCTAGTATAATGGACAGTATAGTGGACAATGTTTGTTAATATAGTGGATAATATCTGGTAGTGTAATGGACAGTATTTGGTAGTATAATGGACAGTATAGTGGACAATATTTGTTAATATAGTGGACACTATCTGGTAGTATAATGGACAGTATAGTGGACAATGTTTGTTAATATAGTGGACAATATCTGGTAGTATAATGGACAGTATTATGGAGTATAATGGACAGTATAGTGGACAATATTTGTTAATATAGTGGACAATATCTGGTAGTATAATGGACAATATTTGGGAGTATAATGGACAGTATAGTGGACAATATTTGTTAATATAGTGGACAATGTCTGGTAGTATAATTGACAGTATTTGGTAGTATAATGGACAGTATAGTGGACAATATTTGTTAATATAGTGGACAATATCTGATAGCATAATGGACAGTATTTGGTAGTATAATGGACAGTATAGTGGACAATATTTGTTAATATAGTGGACAATATCTGGTAGTATAATTGACAGTATTTGGTAGTATAATGGACAGTATAGTGGACAATATTTGTTAATATAGTGGACAATATCTGGTAGTATAATGGACAGTATTTGCTAGTATAATGGACAGTATAGTGGACAATGTTTGTTAATATAGTGGACAATATCTGGTAGTATAATGGACAGTATTTGGGAGTATAATGGACAGTATAGTGGACAATATTTGTTAATATTGTGGACAATATCTGGTAGTATAATGGACAGTATTTGGGAGTATAATGGACAGTATAGTGGACAATATTTCTTAATATAGTGGACAATATTTGGTTGTATAATTGACAGTATAGTAGGAAATATTTGGTAGTATAATGGACAGTATTTGGTAGTATAATGGACAGTATAGTGGACAATATTTGTTAATATAGTGGACAATATCTGGTAGTATAATTGACAGTATTTGGTAGTATAATGGACAGTATAGTGGACAATATTTGTTAATATAGTGGACAATATCTGGTAGTATAATGGACAGTATTTGCTAGTATAATGGACAGTATAGTGGACAATGTTTGATAATGTAGTGGACAATATCTGGTAGTATAATGGACAGTATTTGGGAGTATAATGGACAGTATAGTGGACAATATTTGTTAATATAGTGGACAATATCAGGTAGTATAATGGTCAGTATTTGGGAGTATAATGGACAGTATAGTGGACAATATTTGTTAATATAGTGGACAATATCTGGTAGTATAATGGACAGTATTTGGTAGTATAATGGACAGTATAGTGGACAATATTTGTTAATATAGTGGACAATATCTGGTAGTATAATTGACAGTATTTGGTAGTATAATGGACAGTATAGTGGACAATATTTGTTAATATAGTGGACAATATCCGGTGTATAATGGACAGTATTTGGTAGTATAATGGACTGTATAGTGGACAATATTTGTTAATATAGTGGACAATATCTGGTAGTATAATGGACAGTATTTGGTAGTATAATGGACAGTATAGTGGACAATGTTTGTTAATATAGTGGACAATACCTGGTAGTTTAATGGACAGTATTTGGGAGTATAATGGACAGTATAGAGGACAATATTTGTTAATATAGTGGACAATATCTGGTAGTATAATGCACAGTATATGGGAGTATAATGGACAGTATAGTGGACAATGTTTGTTAATATAGTGGACAATATCTGGTAGTTTAATGGACAGTATTTGGGAGTATAATGGACAGTATAGTGGACAATATTTGTTAATATAGTGGACAATATCTGGTAGTATAATGGACAGTATTTTCTAGTATAATGGACAGTATAGTGGACAATGTTTGTTATTATAGTGGACAATATCTGGTAGTTTAATGGACAGTATTTGGGAGTATAATGGACAGTATAGTGGACAATGTTTGTTAATATAGTGGACAATATCTGGTAGTTTAATGGACAGTATTTGGGAGTATAATGGACAGTATAGTGGACAATATTTATTAATATAGTGGACAATATCTGGTAGTTTAATGGACAGTATTTGGGAGTATAATGGACAGTATAGTGGACAATATTTGTTAATATAGTGGACAATATCTGGTAGTATAATGGACAGTATTTGCTAATATAATGGACAGTAAAGTGGACAATGTTTGTTAATATAGTGGACAATATCTGGTAGTTTAATGGACAGTATTTGGGAGTATAATGGACAGTATAGTGGACAATGTTTGTTAATATAGTGGACAATATCTGGTAGTTTAATGGACAGTATTTGGGAGTATAATGGACAGTATAGTGGACAATATTTGTTAATATAGTGGACAATATCTGGTAGTTTAATGGACAGTATTTGGGAGTATAATGGACAGTATAGTGGACAATATTTGTTAATATAGTGGACAATATCTGGTAGTATAATGGACAGTATTTGCTAGTATAATGGACAGTATAGTGGACAATGTTTGTTAATATAGTGGACAATATCTGGTAGTTTAATGGACAGTATTTGGGAGTATAATGGACAGTATAGTGGACATTGTTTGTTAATATAGTGGACAATATCTGGTAGTTTAATGGATGGTATTTGGGAGTATAATGGACAGTATAGTGGACAATATTTGTTAATATAGTGGACAATATCTGATAGTATAATGGACAGTATTTGCTAGTATAATGGACAGTATAGTGGACAATATTTGTGAATATAGTGGACAATATCTGGTAGTATAATTGACAGTATTTGGTAGTATAATGGACAGTATAGTGGACAATATTTGTGAATATAGTGGACAATATCTGGTAGTATAATGGACAGTATTTGCTAGTATAATGGACAGTATAGTGGACAATGTTTGTTAATATAGTGGACAATATCTGGTAGTATAATGGACAGTATTTGGGAGTATAATGGACAGTATAGTGGACAATATTTGTTAATATAGTGGACAATATCAGGTAGTATAATGGTCAGTATTTGGGAGTATAATGGACAGTATAGTGGACAATATTTCTTAATATAGTGGACAATATTTGGTTGTATAATTGTCAGTATAGTAGAAAATATTTGGTAGTATAATGGACAGTATTTGGTAGTATAATGGACAGTATAGTGGACAATATTTGTTAATATAGTGGACAATACCTGGTTGTATAATGGACAGTATTTGGTAGTATTATGGACAGTATAGTGGACAATATTTGTTAATATAGTTGAAATTACTTGGTGGTATAATGGACAGTATTTGGGAGTATAATTGACAGTATAGTGGACAATACTTGTTAATATAGTGGACAATATCTGGTAGTATAATGGACAGTATTTGGGAGTATAATGGACAGTATAGTGGACAATATTTGTTAATATAGTGGACAATATCTGGTAGATTAATGGACAGTATTTGGGTGTATAATGGACAGTATAGAGGACAATATTTGTTAATATAGTGGACAATATCTGGTAGTATAATTGACAGTATTTGCTAATATAATGGACAGTACAGAGGACAATATTTGTTAATATAGTGGACAATATCTGGTAGTATAATTGACAGTATTTGCTAGTATAATGGACAGTATAGTGGACAATATTTGTTAATATAGTGGACAATATCTGGTAGTTTAATGGACAGTATTTGCTAGTATAATGGACAGTATAGTGAACAATATTTGTTAATATAGTGGACAATATCTGGTAGTATAATTGACAGTATTTGGTAGTATAATGGACAGTATAGTGGACAATATTTGTTAATATAGTGGACAATATCTGGTAGTATAATTGACAGTATTTGCTAGTATAATGGACAGTATAGAGGACAATATTTGTTAATATAGTGGACAATATCTGGTAGTATAATTGACAGTATTTGCTAGTATAATGGACAGTATAGTGGACAATATTTGTTAATATAGTGGACAATATCTGGTAGTATAATTGACAGTATTTGCTAGTATAATGGACAGTATAGTGGACAATATTTGTTAATATAGTGGACAATATCTGGTAGTATAATGGACAGTATATGGGAGTATAATGGACAGTATAGTGGACAATGTTTGTTAAAATAGTGGACAATATCTGGTAGTTTAATGGACAGTATTTGGGAGTATAATGGACAGTATAGAGGACAATATTTGTTAATATAGTGGACAATATCTGGTAGTATAATGGACAGTATTTGGGAGTATAATGGACAGTATAGAGGACAATATTTGTTAATATAGTGGACAATATCTGGTAGTATAATGGACAGTATATGGGAGTATAATGGACAGTATAGTGGACAATGTTTGTTAAAATAGTGGACAATATCTGGTAGTTTAATGGACAGTATTTGGGAGTATAATGGACAGTATAGTGGACAATATTTGTTAATATAGTGGACAATATCTGGTAGTTTAATGGACAGTATTTGGGGGTATAATGGACAGTATAGTGGACAATATTTGTTAATATAGTGGACAATATCTGGTAGTATAATGGACAGTATTTGCTAGTATAATGGACAGTATAGTGGACAATGTTTGTTAATATAGTGGACAATATCTGGTAGTTTAATGGACAGTATTTGGGAGTATAATGGACAGTATAGTGGACAATGTTTGTTAATATAGTGGACAATATCTGGTAGTTTAATGGACATTATTTGGGAGTATAATAGACAGTATAGTGGACAATATTTATTAATATAGTGGACAATATCTGGTAGTTTAATGGACAGTATTTGGGAGTATAATGGACAGTATAGTGGACAATATTTGTTAATATAGTGGACAATATCTGGTAGTATAATGGACAGTATTTGCTAATATAATGGACAGTATAGTGGACAATGTTTGTTAATATAGTGGACAATATCTTGTAGTTTAATGGACAGTATTTGGGAGTATAATGGACAGTATAGTGGACAATGTTTGTTAATATAGTGGACAATATCTGGTAGTTTAATGGACAGTATTTGGGAGTATAATGGACAGTATAGTGGACAATATTTGTTAATATAGTGGACAATATCTGGTAGTTTAATGGACAGTATTTGGGAGTATAATGGACAGTATAGTGGACAATATTTGTTAATATAGTGGACAATATCTGGTAGTATAATGGACAGTATTTGCTAGTATAATGGACAGTATAGTGGACAATGTTTGTTAATATAGTGGACAATATCTGGTAGTTTAATGGACAGTATTTGGGAGTATAATGGACAGTATAGTGGACAATGTTTGTTAATATAGTGGACAATATCTGGTAGTTTAATGGACAGTATTTGGGAGTAAAATGGACAGTATAGTGGACAATGTTTGTTAATATAGTGGACAATATCTGGTAGTTTAATGGACAGTATTTGGGAGTATAATGGACAGTATAGTGGACAATATTTGTTAATATAGTGGACCATATCTGGTAGTATAATGGACAGTATTTGCTAGTATAATGGACAGTATAGTGGACAATATTTGTTAATATAGTGGACAATATCTGGTAGTATAATTGACAGTATTTGGTAGTATAATAGACAGTATAGTGGACAATATTTGTTAATATAGTGGACAATATCTGGTAGTATAATGGACAGTATTTGCTAGTATAATGGACAGTATAGTGGACAATGTTTGTTAATATAGTGGACAATATCTGGTAGTATAATGGACAGTATTTGGGAGTATAATGGACAGTATAGTGGACAATATTTGTTAATATAGTGGACAATATCAGGTAGTATAATGGTCAGTATTTGGGAGTATAATGGACAGTATAGTGGACAATATTTCTTAATATAGTGGACAATATTTGGTTGTATAATTGACAGTATAGTAGAAAATATTTGGTAGTATAATGGACAGTATTTGGTAGAAAAATGGACAGTATAGTGGACAATATTTGTTAATATAGTGGACAATACCTGGTTGTATAATGGACAGTATTTGGTAGTATTATGGACAGTATAGTGGACAATATTTGTTAATATAGTTGAAATTACTTGGTGGTATAATGGACAGTATTTGGGAGTATAATGGACAGTATAGTGGACAATATTTGTTAATATAGTGGACAATATTTGGTTGTATAATTGTCAGTATAGTGGACAATATTTGGTAGTATAATGGACAGTATTTGGTGGTATAATGGACAGTATAGTTGACAATATTTTTTAATATAGTTAACAATATCTGGTTGTATAATTCACAGTATTTGGTAGTAAAATGGACAGTATAGTGGTCAATATTTGTTAATATAGTGGACAATATCTGATAGCATAATGGACAGTATTTGGTAGTATAATGGACAGTATAGTGGACAATATTTGTTAAAATAGTAGACAATATTTGTTCGTATATTGGACAGTATTTGGTAGTATATTGGACAGTATAGTAGACAATATTTGTTAATATAGTGGACAATATCTGGTAGTATATTTGACAGTATTTGGTAGTATAATGGACAGTATAGTGGACAATATTTGTTAATATAGTGGACAATATCTGGTAGTATAATTGACAGTATTTGGGAGTATAATGGACAGTATAGTGGACAATATTTGTTAATATAGTGGACAATATCTGGTAGTATATTTGACAGTATTTGGTAGTATAATGGACAGTATAGTGGACAATATTTGTTAATATAGTGGACAATATCTGGTAGATTAATGGACAGTATTTGGGAGTATAATGGACAGTATAGAGGACAATATTTGTTAATATAGTGGACAATATCTGGTAGTATAATTGACAGTATTTGCTAGTATAATGGACAGTATAGTGGACAATATTTGTTAATATAGTGGAAAATATCTGATAGCATAATGGACAGTATTTGGGAGTATAATGGAAAGTATAGTGGACAATATTTGTTAATATAGTGGACAATATCTGGTAGTATAATGGACAGTATTTGGTAGTATAATGGACAGTATAGTGGACAATATTTGTTAATATAGTGGACAATATCTGGTAGTTTAATGGACAGTATTTGGGAGTATAATGGACAGTATAGTTGACAATATTTTTTAATATAGTTGACAATATCTGGTTGTATAATTCACAGTATTTGGTAGTAAAATGGACAGTATAGTGGTCAATATTTGTTAATATAGTGGACAATATCTGATAGCATAATGGACAGTATTTGGTAGTATAATGGACAGTATAGTGGACAATATTTGTTAATATAGTGGACAATATCTGGTAGTATAATTGACAGTATTTGGTAATATAATGGACAGTATAGTGGACAATATTTGTTAATATAGTGGACAATATCCGGTGTATAATGGACAGTATTTGGTAGTATAATGGACAGTATAGTGGACAAAATTTGTTAATATAGTGGACAATATCTGGTAGTATAATGGACAGTATTTGGTAGTATAATGGACAGTATAGTGGACAATATTTGTTAATATAGTGGACAATATTTGTTCGTATATTAGACAGTATTTGGTAGTATAATGGACAGTATAGTGGACAATATTTGTTAATATAGTGGACAATATCTGGTACTATAATTGACAGTATTTGGTAGTATAGTGGACAATATTTGTTAATATAGTGGACAATATCTGGTAGTATAATGGACAGTATTTGGTAGTATAATGGACAGTATAGTGGACAATATTTGTTAATATAGTGGACAATATCTGGTAGTATAATTGACAGTATTTTGTAGTATAATTGACAGTATATTGGACAATATTTGTTAATATAGTAGACAATATTTGTTCGTATATTGGACAGTATTTGGTAGTATATTGGACATTATAGTAGACAATATTTGTTAATATAGTGGACAATATCTGGTAGTAAATTTGACAGTATTTGGTAGTATAATGGACAGTATAGTGGACAATATTTGTTAATATAGTGGACAATATCTGATAGTATAATGGTCAGTATTTGGTAGTATAATGGACAGTGTAGTGGACAATATTTGTTAATATAGTGGACAATATCTGGTAGTATAATGGACAATATTTGGTAGTATAATGGACAGTATAGTGGACAATATTTGTTAATATAGTGGACAATATTTGGTAGTATAATGGACAGTATTTGGTAGTATAATGGACAGTATAGTGGACAATATTTGTTAATATAGTGGACAATATCTAGTAGTATAATGGACAGTATTTGGTAGTATAATGGACAGTATAGTGGACAATATTTGTTAATATAGTGGACAATATCTGGTAGTATAATGGACAGTATTTGGTAGTATAATGGACAGTATAGTGGACAATATTTGTTAATATAGTGGACAATATCTGGTAGTATAATGGACAATATTTGGTAGTATAATGGACAGTATAGTGGACAATATTTGTGAATATGGTGGACAATATCTGGTCGTATAATGGACAGTATTTGGGAGTATAATGGACAGTATAGTGGACAATATTTGTTAATATAGTGGACAATATTTGGTTGTATAATTGACAGTATAGTGGACAATATTTGGTAGTATAATGGACAGTATTTGGTAGTATAATGGACAGTATAGTGGACAATATTTTTTAATATAGTGGACAATATCTAGTAGTATAATGGACAGTATTTGGTAGTATAATGGACAGTATAGTGGATAATATTTGTTAATATAGTGGACAATATCTGGTAGTATAATGGACAGTATTTTGTTCTATAATTGACAGTATAGTGGACAATATTTGTTAATATAGTAGGCAATATTTGTTCATATATTGGACAGTATTTGGTAGTATATTGGACAGTATAGTAGACAATATTTGTTAATATAGTGGACAATATCTGGTAGTATATTTGACAGTATTTGGTAGTATAATGGACAGTATAGTGGACAATATTTGTTAATATAGTGGACAATATTTGGTTGTATAATTGACAGTATAGTGGACAATATTTGGTAGTATAATGGACAGTATTTGGTAGTATAATGGACAGTATAGTTGACAATCTTTTTTAATATAGTTGACAATATCTGGTTGTATAATTCACAGTATTTGGTAGTAAAATGGACAGTATAGTGGTCAATATTTGTTAATATAGTGGACAATATCTGATAGCATAATGGACAGTATTTGGTAGTATAATGGACAGTATAGTGGACAATATTTGTTAATATAGTGGACAATATCTGGTAGTATAATTGACAGTATTTGGTAATATAATGGACAGTATAGTGGACAATATTTGTTAATATAGTGGACAATATCCGGTGTATAATGGACAGTATTTGGTAGTATAATGGACAGTATAGTGGACAATATTTGTTAATATAGTGGACAATATCTGGTAGTATAATGGACAGTATTTGGTAGTATAATGGACAGTATAGTGGACAATATTTGTTAATATAGTGGACAATATTTGTTCGTATATTAGACAGTATTTGGTAGTATAATGGACAGTATAGTGGACAATATTTGTTAATATAGTGGACAATATCTGGTACTATAATTGACAGTATTTGGTAGTATAATGGACAGTATAGTGGACAATATTTGTTAATATAGTGGACAATATCTGGTAGTATAATGGACAGTATTTGGTAGTATAATGGACAGTATAGTGGACAATATTTGTTAATATAGTGGACAATATCTGGTAGTATAATTGACAGTATTTTGTAGTATAATTGACAGTATATTGGACAATATTTGTTAATATAGTAGACAATATTTGTTCGTATATTGGACAGTATTTGGTAGTATATTGGACAGTATAGTAGACAATATTTGTTAATATAGTGGACAATATCTGGTAGTAAATTTGACAGTATTTGGTAGTATAATGGACAGTATAGTGGACAATATTTGTTAATATAGTGGACAATATCTGGTAGTATAATGGACAATATTTGGTAGTATAATGGACAGTATAGTGGATAATATTTGTTAATATAGTGGACAATATCTGGTTGTATAATGGACAGTATTTGGTAGTATAATGGACAGTATAGTGGACAATATTTGTTAATATAGTGGACAATATCTGGTAGTATAATGGACAGTATTTGGTAGTATAATGGACAGTATAGTGGACAATATTTGTTAATATAGTGGACAATATCTGATAGCATAATGGACAGTATTTGGTAGTATAATGGACAGTATAGTGGACAATATTTGTTAATATAGTGGACAATATCTGGTAGTATAATGGACAATATTTGGTAGTATAATGGACAGTATAGTGGACAATATTTGTTAATATAGTGGACAATATCTGGTAGTATAATGGACAGTATTTGGGAGTATAATGGACAGTATAGTGGACAATATTTGTTAATATAGTGGACAATATTTGGTTGTATAATTGACAGTATAGTGGACAATATTTGGTAGTATAATGGACAGTATTTGGTAGTATAATGGACAGTATAGTGGACAATATTTGTTAATATAGTGGACAATATCTGGTAGTATAATGGACAGTATTTGGTAGTATAATGGACAGTATAGTGGACAATATTTGTTAATATAGTGGACAATATCTGGTAGTATAATGGACAGTATTTTGTTCTATAATTGACAGTATAGTGGACAATATTTGTTAATATAGTAGACAATATTTGTTCATATATTGGACAGTATTTGGTAGTATATTGGACAGTATAGTAGACAATATTTGTTAATATAGTGGACAATATCTGGTAGTATATTTGACAGTATTTGGTAGTATAATGGACAGTATTTTCTAGTGTAATGGACAGTATAGTGGACAATGTTTGTTAATATAGTGGACAATATCTGGTAGTTTAATGGACAGTATTTGGGAGTATAATGGACAGTATAGTGGACAATGTTTGTTAATATAGTGGACAATATCTGGTAGTTTAATGGACAGTATTTGGGAGTATAATGGACAGTATAGTGGACAATATTTATTAATATAGTGGACAATATCTGGTAGTTTAATGGACAGTATTTGGGAGTATAATGGACAGTATAGTGGATAATATTTGTTAATATAGTGGACAATATCTGGTAGTATAATGGACAGTATTTGCTAATATAATGGACAGTATAGTGGACAATGTTTGTTTATATAGTGGACAATATCTGGTAGTTTAATGGACAGTATTTGGGAGTATAATGGACAGTATAGTGGACAATGTTTGTTAATATAGTGGACAATATCTGGTAGTTTAATGGACAGTATTTGGGAGTATAATGGACAGTATAGTGGACAATATTTGTTAATATAGTGGACAATATCTGGTAGTTTAATGGACAGTATTTGGGAGTATAATGGACAGTATAGTGGACAATATTTGTTAATATAGTGGACAATATCTGGTAGTATAATGGACAGTATTTGCTAGTATAATGGACAGTATAGTGGACAATGTTTGTTAATATAGTGGACAATATCTGGTAGTTTAATGGACAGTATTTGGGAGTATAATGGACAGTATAGTGGACAATGTTTGTTAATATAGTGGACAATATCTGGTAGTTTAATGGACAGTATTTGGGAGTATAATGGACAGTATAGTGGACAATGTTTGTTAATATAGTGGACAATATCTCGTAGTATAATGGACAGTATTTGGGAGTATAATGGACAGTATAGTGGACAATATTTGTTAATATAGTGGACAATATCAGGTAGTATAATGGTCAGTATTTGGGAGTATAATGGACAGTATAGTGGACAATATTTCTTAATATAGTGGACAATATTTGGTTGTATAATTGACAGTATAGTAGAAAATATTTGGTAGTATAATGGACAGTATTTGGTAGTATAATGGACAGTATAGTGGACAATATTTGTTAATATAGTGGACAATACCTGGTTGTATAATGGACAGTATTTGGTAGTATTATGGACAGTATAGTGGACAATATTTGTTAATATAGTGGACAATATCCGGTGTATAATGGACAGTATTTGGTAGTATAATGGACAGTATAGTGGACAATATTTGTTAATATAGTGGACAATATCTGGTAGTATAATGGACAGTATTTGGTAGTATAATGGACAGTATAGTGGACAATATTTGTTAATATAGTGGACAATATTTGTTCGTATATTAGACAGTATTTGGTAGTATAATGGACAGTATAGTGGACAATATTTGTTAATATAGTGGACAATATCTGGTACTATAATTGACAGTATTTGGTAGTATAATGGACAGTATAGTGGACAATATTTGTTAATATAGTGGACAATATCTGGTAGTATAATGGACAGTATTTGGTAGTATAATGGACAGTATAGTGGACAATATTTGTTAATATAGTGGACAATATCTGGTAGTATAATTGACAGTATTTTGTAGTATAATTGACAGTATATTGGACAATATTTGTTAATATAGTAGACAATATTTGTTCGTATATTGGACAGTATTTGGTAGTATATTGCACAGTATAGTAGACAATATTTGTTAATATAGTGGACAATATCTGGTAGTAAATTTGACAGTATTTGGTAGTATAATGGACAGTATAGTGGACAATATTTGTTAATATAGTGGACAATATCTGGTAGTATAATGGACAATATTTGGTAGTATAATGGACAGTATAGTGGATAATATTTGTTAATATAGTGGACAATATCTGGTTGTATAATGGACAGTATTTGGTAGTATAATGGACAGTATAGTGGACAATATTTGTTAATATAGTGGACAATATCTGGTAGTATAATGGACAGTATTTGGTAGTATAATGGACAGTATAGTGGACAATATTTGTTAATATAGTGGACAATATCTGATAGCATAATGGACAGTATTTGGTAGTATAATGGACAGTATAGTGGACAATATTTGTTAATATAGTGGACAATATCTGGTAGTATAATGGACAATATTTGGTAGTATAATGGACAGTATAGTGGACAATATTTGTTAATATAGTGGACAATATCTGGTTGTATAATGGACAGTATTTGGGAGTATAATGGACAGTATAGTGGACAATATTTGTTAATATAGTGGACAATATTTGGTTGTATAATTGACAGTATAGTGGACAATATTTGGTAGTATAATGGACAGTATTTGGTAGTATAATGGACAGTATAGTGGACAATATTTGTTAATATAGTGGACAATATCTGGTAGTATAATGGACAGTATTTGGTAGTATAATGGACAGTATAGTGGACAATATTTGTTAATATAGTGGACAATATCTGGTAGTATAATGGACAGTATTTTGTTCTATAATTGACAGTATAGTGGACAATATTTGTTAATATAGTAGACAATATTTGTTCATATATTGGACAGTATTTGGTAGTATATTGGACAGTATAGTAGACAATATTTGTTAATATAGTGGACAATATCTGGTAGTATATTTGACAGTATTTGGTAGTATAATGGACAGTATTTTCTAGTGTAATGGACAGTATAGTGGACAATGTTTGTTAATATAGTGGACAATATCTGGTAGTTTAATGGACAGTATTTGGGAGTATAATGGACAGTATAGTGGACAATGTTTGTTAATATAGTGGACAATATCTGGTAGTTTAATGGACAGTATTTGGGAGTATAATGGACAGTATAGTGGACAATATTTATTAATATAGTGGACAATATCTGGTAGTTTAATGGACAGTATTTGGGAGTATAATGGACAGTATAGTGGATAATATTTGTTAATATAGTGGACAATATCTGGTAGTATAATGGACAGTATTTGCTAATATAATGGACAGTATAGTGGACAATGTTTGTTTATATAGTGGACAATATCTGGTAGTTTAATGGACAGTATTTGGGAGTATAATGGACAGTATAGTGGACAATGTTTGTTAATATAGTGGACAATATCTGGTAGTTTAATGGACAGTATTTGGGAGTATAATGGACAGTATAGTGGACAATATTTGTTAATATAGTGGACAATATCTGGTAGTTTAATGGACAGTATTTGGGAGTATAATGGACAGTATAGTGGACAATATTTGTTAATATAGTGGACAATATCTGGTAGTATAATGGACAGTATTTGCTAGTATAATGGACAGTATAGTGGACAATGTTTGTTAATATAGTGGACAATATCTGGTAGTTTAATGGACAGTATTTGGGAGTATAATGGACAGTATAGTGGACAATGTTTGTTAATATAGTGGACAATATCTGGTAGTTTAATGGACAGTATTTGGGAGTATAATGGACAGTATAGTGGACAATGTTTGTTAATATAGTGGACAATATCTCGTAGTATAATGGACAGTATTTGGGAGTATAATGGACAGTATAGTGGACAATATTTGTTAATATAGTGGACAATATCAGGTAGTATAATGGTCAGTATTTGGGAGTATAATGGACAGTATAGTGGACAATATTTCTTAATATAGTGGACAATATTTGGTTGTATAATTGACAGTATAGTAGAAAATATTTGGTAGTATAATGGACAGTATTTGGTAGTATAATGGACAGTATAGTGGACAATATTTGTTAATATAGTGGACAATACCTGGTTGTATAATGGACAGTATTTGGTAGTATTATGGACAGTATAGTGGACAATATTTGTTAATATAGTTGAAATTACTTGGTGGTATAATGGACAGTATTTGGGAGTATAATTGACAGTATAGTGGACAATACTTGTTAATATAGTGGACAATATCTGGTAGTATAATGGACAGTATTTGGGAGTATAATGGACAGTATAGTGGACAATATTTGGTTGTATAATTGTCAGTATAGTGGACAATATTTGGTAGTATAATGGACAGTATTTGGTAGTAGAATGGACAGTATAGTTGACAATATTTTTTAATATAGTTGACAATATCTGGTTGTATAATTCACAGTATTTGGTAGTAAAATGGACAGTATAGTGGTCAATATTTGTTAATATAGTGGACAATATCTGATAGCATAATGGACAGTATTTGGTAGTATAATGGACAGTATAGTGGACAATATTTGTTAATATAGTGGACAATATCTGGTAGTACAATTGACAGTATTTGGTAGTATAATGGACAGTATAGTGGACAATATTTGTTAATATAGTGGACAATATCTGGTAGTATAATGGACAGTATTTGGTAGTATAATGGACAGTATAGTGGACAATATTTGTTAATATAGTGGACAATATCAGGTAGTATAATGGACAGTATTTTGTAGTATAATTGACAGTATAGTGGACAATATTTGTTAAAATATTAGACAATATTTGTTCGTATATTGGACAGTATTTGGTAGTATATTGGACAGTATAGTAGACAATATTTGTTAATATAGTGGACAATATCTGGTAGTATATTTGACAGTATTTGGTAGTATAATGGACAGTATAGTGGACAATATTTGTTAATATAGTGGACAATATCTGGTAGTATAATTGACAGTATTTGCTAGTATAATGGACAGTATAGAGGACAATATTTGTTAATATAGTGGACAATATCTGGTAGTATAATTGACAGTATTTGCTAGTATAATGGACAGTATAGTGGACAATATTTGTTAATATAGTGGACAATATCTGGTAGTATAATGGACAGTATTTGCTAGTATAATGGACAGTATAGTGAACAATATTTGTTAATATAGTGGACAATATCTGGTAGTATAATTGACAGTATTTGGTAGTATAATGGACAGTATAGTGGACAATGTTTGTTAATATAGTGGACAATATCTGGTAGTATAATTGACAGTATTTGCTAGTATAATGGACAGTATAGAGGACAATATTTGTTAATATAGTGGACAATATCTGGTAGTATAATTGACAGTATTTGCTAGTATAATGGACAGTATAGTGGACAATATTTGTTAATATAGTGGACAATATCTGGTAGTATAATTGACAGTATTTGCTAGTATAATGGACAGTATAGTGGACAATATTTGTTAATATAGTGGACAATATCTGGTAGTATAATTGACAGTATTTGCTAGTATAATGGACAGTATAGTGGACAATATTTGTTAATATAGTGGACAATATCTGGTAGTATAATTGACAGTATTTGCTAGTATAATGGACAGTATAGAGGACAGGGAGTGGGAGGCGGCGGCCCCAGTCCAGGCACAGGGAGAGCAGCAGCGGCCCCGGCCCGGGCGAAGGGTAGACGGCGGCGGCCCCGATACGGGCAGGAGCAAGGGGGAGACGGCGGCCCCAGTCCGGGCACAGGGAGAGCAGCAGCGGCCCCGGCCCCGGTCCGGGCGAAGGGTAGACGTCGGCGGCCCCGATACGGGCAGGAGCAAGGGGGAGACGGCGGCCCCGGCCTCGGTCGAGTGAGGCAGGCGGAGGCCCCGGTCCGGGCAGGGAGTGGGAGGCGGTGGCCCCAGTCCAGGCACAGGGTGAATTGCTCATTTAGCAATCTACAAAAACCTCAAATTTTCATTATATTAAGCCAATTAGAAGCTAGCAAAAATAACTGAGATGATGGTAGGAGAAAATACAATTTTTTTTTTTATTTTTTATTTTTTTTTTCTCCGCCTGCCTCACTCGACCGAGGCCGGGGCCTCCGTCTCCCCCTTGCTCCTGCCCGTATCGGGGCCGCCGACGTTTACCCTTCGCCCGGACCGGGGCCGGGGCCGCTGCTGCTCTCCCTGTGCCCGGACTGGGGCCGCCGTCTCCCCCTTGCTCCTGCCCGTATCGGGGCCGCCGCCGTTTACCCTTCGCCCGGACCGGGGCCGGGGCCGCTGCTGCTCTCCCTGTGCCCGGACTGGGGCCGCCGTCTCCCTCTTGCTCCTGCCCGGATCGGGGCCGCCGCCGTCTACCCTTCGCCCGGACCGGGGCCGGGGCCGCTGCTGCTCTCCCTGTGCCTGGACTGGGGCCGCCGCCTCCCACTCCCTGTCCGGACCGGGGCCTCCGCCTGCCTCACTCGACCGAGGCCGGGGCCTCCGTCTCCGTATCGGCCCTCCAGCCCGGGTAAGAAACCTGCATAGGAGAAGGCCACTCCGATATAAAACCTACGACCCAAGGACCTCGCTGCCACGTCCCAGCTTGCTTGGCCACGGCACACGAACCATGGGTGTAAAGGGTGGGGCCAGTACTGCGCGCACTGCACTCCACCTAAAAGCTCCTTTGCGCAGGCCCGAGGACAGGTCCACGTCCTCCCCCTCCACGTCCTCCCCTTCCACGTCCTCCCCCTCCACGTCCATTACATAGTATAATGGACAGTGTAGTGGACAATATTTGTTAATATAGTGGACAATATCTGATAGCATACTGGACAGTATTTGGGAGTATAATGGACAGTATAGTGGACAATATTTGTTAATATAGTGGACAATATCTGGTAGTATAATGGACAGTATTTCGGAGTATAATGGACAGTATAGTGGACAATGTTTGTTAATATAGTGGACAATATCTGGTAGTTTAATGGACAGTATTTGGGAGTATAATGGACAGTATAGAGGACAATATTTGTTAATATAGTGGACAATATCTGGTAGTATAATGGACAGTATTTGGGAGTATAATGGACAGTATAGAGGACAATATTTGTTAATATAGTGGACAATATCTGGTAGTATAATGGACAGTATATGGGAGTATAATGGACAGTATAGTGGACAATGTTTGTTAATATAGTGGACAATATCTGGTAGTTTAATGGACAGTATTTGGGAGTATAATGGACAGTATAGTGGACAATATTTGTTAATAGAGTGGACAATATTTGGTTGTGTAATTGACAGTATAGTGGACAATATTTGGTAGTATAATGGACAGTATTTGGTAGTATAATGGACAGTATAGTTGACAATATTTTTTAATATAGTTGACAATATCTGGTTGTATAATTCACAGTATTTGGTAGTAAAATGGACAGTATAGTGGTCAATATTTGATAATATAGTGGACAATATCTGATAGCATAATGGACAGTATTTGGTAGTATAATGGACAGTATAGTGGACAATATTTGTTAATATAGTGGACAATATCTGGTAGTATAATTGACAGTATTTGGTAATATAATGGACAGTATAGTGGACAATATTTTTTAATATAGTGGACAATATCTGGTAGTATAATGGACAGTATTTGGTAGTATAATGGACAGTATAGTGGACAATATTTGTTAATATAGTGGACAATATCTGGTAGTATAATGGACAGTATTTGGTAGTATAATGGACAGTATAGTGGACAATATTTGTTAATATAGTGGACAATATCTGGTAGTATAATGGACAGTATTTTGTAGTATAATTGACAGTATAGTGGACAATATTTGTTAATATAGTAGACAATATTTGTTCGTATATTGGACAGTATTTGGTAGTATATTGGACAGTATAGTAGACAATATTTGTTAATATAGTGGACAATATCTGGTAGTAAATTTGACAGTATTTGGTAGTATAATGGACAGTATAGTGGCCAATATTTGTTAAAATAGTGGACAATATCTGGTAGTATAATGGACAGTATTTCGTAGTGTGATGGACAGTATAGTGGACAATATTTGTTAATATAGTGGACAATATCTGGTAGTATAATGGACAGTATTTGGTAGTATAATGGACAGTATAGTGGACAATATTTATTAATATAGTAGACAATATCTGGTAGTATAATGGACAGTATTTGGTAGTATAATGGACGGTATACTGGACAATGTTTGTTATTATAGTCAACAATATTTGTTCATATATTGGACAGTATTTCGTAGTATAATGGATAGTATAGTGGACAATGTTTGTTAATATAGTGGACAATATCTGGTAGTATAATGGACTGTATTTGGTAGTATAATGGACAGTATAGTGGACAATATTTGTTAATATAGTGGACAATATCTGGTAGTATAATGGACAGTATTTGCTAGTATAATGGACAGTATAGTGGACAATGTTTGTTAATATAGTGGACAATATCTGGTAGTATAATGGAGAGTATTTGCTAGTATAATGGACAGTATAGTGGACAATGTTTGTTAATATAGTGGACAATATCTGGTAGTATAATGGACAGTATTTGGTAGTATAATGGACAGTTTAGTGGACAATATTTGTTAATATAGTGGACAATATCTGGTAGTATAATGGACAGTATTTGGTAGTATAATGGACAGTATAGTGGACAATATTTGTTAATATAGTGGACAATATCTGATAGCATAATGGACAGTATTTGGTAGTATAATGGACAGTATAGTGGACAATATTTGTTAATATAGTGGACAATATCTGGTAGTATAATGGACAATATTTGGTAGTATAATGGACAGTATAGTGGACAATATTTGTTAATATAGTGGACAATATCTGGTAGTATAATGGACAGTATTTGGGAGTATAATGGACAGTATAGTGGACAATATTTGTTAATATAGTGGACAATATTTGGTTGTATAATTGACAGTATAGTGGACAATATTTGGTAGTATAATGGACAGTATTTGGTAGTATAATGGACAGTATAGTGGACAATATTTGTTAATATAGTGGACAATATCTGGTAGTATAATGGACAGTATTTGCTAGTATAATGGACAGTATAGTGGACAATGTTTGTTAATATTGTGGACAATATCTGGTAGTATAATGGAGAGTATTTGCTAGTATAATGGACAGTAGAGTGGACAATGTTTGTTAATATAGTGGACAATATCTGGTAGTATAATGGAGAGTATTTGCTAGTATAATGGACAGTATAGTGGACAATGTTTGTTAATATAGTGGACAATATCTGGTAGTGTAATGGACAGTATTTGGTAGTATAATGGACAGTATAGTGGACAATATTTGTTAATATAGTGGACAATATCTGGTAGTATAATGGACAGTATAGTGGACAATGTTTGTTAATTTTGTGGACAATATCTGGTAGTATAATTGACAGTATTTTGTAGTATAATTGACAGTATATTGGACAATATTTGTTAATATAGTAGACAATATTTGTTCGTATATTGGACAGTATTTGGTAGTATATTGGACAGTATAGTAGACAATATTTGTTAATATAGTGGACAATATCTGGTAGTATAATGGTCAGTATTTGGTAGTATAATGGACAGTGTAGTGGACAATATTTGTTAATATAGTGGACAATATCTGGTAGTATAATGGACAATATTTGGTAGTATAATGGACAGTATAGTGGACAATATTTGTTAATATAGTGGACAATATCTGGTAGTATAATGGACAGTATTTGGTAGTATAATGGACAGTTTAGTGGACAATATTTGTTAATATAGTGGACAATATCTGGTAGTATAATGGACAGTATTTGGTAGTATAATGGACAGTATAGTGGACAATATTTGTTAATATAGTGGACAATATCTGATAGCATAATGGACAGTATTTGGTAGTATAATGGACAGTATAGTGGACAATATTTGTTAATATAGTGGACAATATCTGGTAGTATAATGGACAATATTTGGTAGTATAATGGACAGTATAGTGGACAATATTTGTTAATATAGTGGACAATATCTGGTAGTATAATGGACAGTATTTGGGAGTATAATGGACAGTATAGTGGACAATATTTGTTAATATAGTGGACAATATTTGGTTGTATAATTGACAGTATAGTGGACAATATTTGGTAGTATAATGGACAGTATTTGGTAGTATAATGGACAGTATAGTGGACAATATTTGTTAATATAGTGGACAATATCTGGTAGTATAATGGACAGTATTTGGTAGTATAATGGACAGTATAGTGGACAATATTTGTTAATATAGTGGACAATATCTGGTAGTATAATGGACAGTATTTTGTTCTATAATTGACAGTATAGTGGACAATATTTGTTAATATAGTAGACAATATTTGTTCATATATTGGACAGTATTTGGTAGTATATTGGACAGTATAGTAGACAATATTTGTTAATATAGTGGACAATATCTGGTAGTATATTTGACAGTATTTGGTAGTATAATGGACAGTATAGTGAACAATATTTGTTAATATAGTGGACAATATCTGGTAGTATAATGGACAGTATTTGGTAGTATAATGGACAGTATAGTGGACAATATTTGTTAATATAGTGCACAATATCTGGTAGTATAATTGACAGTATTTTGTAGTATAATTGACAGTATATTGGACAATATTTGTTAATATAGTAGACAATATTTGTTCGTATATTGGACAGTATTTGGTAGTATATTGGACAGTATAGTAGACAATATTTGTTAATATAGTGGACAATATCTGGTAGTATAATGGTCAGTATTTGGTAGTATAATGGACAGTGTAGTGGACAATATTTGTTAATATAGTGGACAATATCTGGTAGTATAATGGACAATATTTGGTAGTATAATGGACAGTATAGTGGACAATATTTGTTAATATAGTGGACAATATCTGGTAGTATAATGGACAGTATTTGGTAGTATAATGGACAGTTTAGTGGACAATATTTGTTAATATAGTGGACAATATCTGATAGCATAATGGACAGTATTTGGTAGTATATTGGACAGTATAGTAGACAATATTTGTTAATATAGTGGACAATATCTGGTAGTATAATGGTCAGTATTTGGTAGTATAATGGACAGTGTAGTGGACAATATTTGTTAATATAGTGGACAATATCTGGTAGTATAATGGACAATATTTGGTAGTATAATGGACAGTATAGTGGACAATATTTGTTAATATAGTGGACAATATCTGGTAGTATAATGGACAGTATTTGGGAGTATAATGGACAGTATAGTGGACAATATTTGTTAATATAGTGGACAATATTTGGTTGTATAATTGACAGTATAGTGGACAATATTTGGTAGTATAATGGACAGTATTTGGTAGTATAATGGACAGTATAGTGGACAATATTTGTTAATATAGTGGACAATATCTGGTAGTATAATGGACAGTATTTGGTAGTATAATGGACAGTATAGTGGACAATATTTGTTAATATAGTGGACAATATCTGGTAGTATAATGGACAGTATTTTGTTCTATAATTGACAGTATAGTGGACAATATTTGTTAATATAGTAGACAATATTTGTTCATATATTGGACAGTATTTGGTAGTATATTGGACAGTATAGTAGACAATATTTGTTAATATAGTGGACAATATCTGGTAGTATATTTGACAGTATTTGGTAGTATAATGGACAGTATAGTGAACAATATTTGTTAATATAGTGGACAATATCTGGTAGTATAATGGACAGTATTTGGTAGTATAATGGACAGTATAGTGGACAATATTTGTTAATATAGTGGACAATATCTGGTAGTATAATTGACAGTATTTTGTAGTATAATTGACAGTATATTGGACAATATTTGTTAATATAGTAGACAATATTTGTTCGTATATTGGACAGTATTTGGTAGTATATTGGACAGTATAGTAGACAATATTTGTTAATATAGTGGACAATATCTGGTAGTATAATGGTCAGTATTTGGTAGTATAATGGACAGTGTAGTGGACAATATTTGTTAATATAGTGGACAATATCTGGTAGTATAATGGACAATATTTGGTAGTATAATGGACAGTATAGTGGACAATATTTGTTAATATAGTGGACAATATCTGGTAGTATAATGGACAGTATTTGGTAGTATAATGGACAGTTTAGTGGACAATATTTGTTAATATAGTGGACAATATCTGATAGCATAATGGACAGTATTTGGTAGTATATTGGACAGTATAGTAGACAATATTTGTTAATATAGTGGACAATATCTGGTAGTATAATGGTCAGTATTTGGTAGTATAATGGACAGTGTAGTGGACAATATTTGTTAATATAGTGGACAATATCTGGTAGTATAATGGACAATATTTGGTAGTATAATGGACAGTATAGTGGACAATATTTGTTAATATAGTGGACAATATCTGGTAGTATAATGGACAGTATTTGGTAGTATAATGGACAGTTTAGTGGACAATATTTGTTAATATAGTGGACAATATCTGGTAGTATAATGGACAGTATTTGGTAGTATAATGGACAGTATAGTGGACAATATTTGTTAATATAGTGGACAATATCTGATAGCATAATGGACAGTATTTGGTAGTATAATTGACAGTATAGTGGACAATATTTGTTAATATAGTGGACAATATCTGGTAGTATAATGGACAATATTTGGTAGTATAATGGACAGTATAGTGGACAATATTTGTTAATATAGTGGACAATATCTGGTAGTATAATGGACAGTATTTGGGAGTATAATGGACAGTATAGTGGACAATATTTGTTAATATAGTGGACAATATTTGGTTGTATAATTGACAGTATAGTGGACAATATTTGGAAGTATAATGGACAGTATTTGGTAGTATAATGGACAGTATAGTGGACAATATTTGTTAATATAGTGGACAATATCTGGTAGTATAATGGACAGTATTTGGTAGTATAATGGACAGTATAGTGGACAATATTTGTTAATATAGTGGACAATATCTGGTAGTATAATGGACAGTATTTTGTTCTATAATTGACAGTATAGTGGACAATATTTGTTAATATAGTAGACAATATTTGTTCATATATTGGACAGTATTTGGTAGTATATTGGACAGTATAGTAGACAATATTTGTTAATATAGTGGACAATATCTGGTAGTATAATGGACAGTATTTGGTAGTATAATGGACAGTATAGTGGACAATATTTGTTAATATAGTGGACAATATCTGGTAGTATAATTGACAGTATTTTGTAGTATAATTGACAGTATATTGGACAATATTTGTTAATATAGTAGACAATATTTGTTCGTATATTGGACAGTATTTGGTAGTATATTGGACAGTATAGTAGACAATATTTGTTAATATAGTGGACAATATCTGGTAGTATAATGGTCAGTATTTGGTAGTATAATGGACAGTGTAGTGGACAATATTTGTTAATATAGTGGACAATATCTGGTAGTATAATGGACAATATTTGGTAGTATAATGGACAGTATAGTGGACAATATTTGTTAATATAGTGGACAATATCTGGTAGTATAATGGACAGTATTTGGTAGTATAATGGACAGTTTAGTGGACAATATTTGTTAATATAGTGGACAATATCTGATAGCATAATGGACAGTATTTGGTAGTATAATGGACAGTATGGTGGACAATATTTGTTAATATAGTGGACAATATCTGGTAGTATAATGGACAATATTTGGTAGTATAATGGACAGTATAGTGGACAATATTTGTTAATATAGTGGACAATATCTGGTAGTATAATGGACAGTATTTGGGAGTATAATGGACAGTATAGTGGACAATATTTGTTAATATAGTGGACAATATTTGGTTGTATAATTGACAGTATAGTGGACAATATTTGGTAGTATAATGGACAGTATTTGGTAGTATACTGGACAGTATGGTGGACAATATTTGTTAATATAGTGGACAATATCTGGTAGTATAATGGACAGTATTTGGTAGTATAATGGACAGTATAGTGGACAATATTTGTTAATATAGTGGACAATATCTGGTAGTATAATGGACAGTATTTTGTTCTTTAATTGACAGTATAGTGGACAATATTTGTTAATATAGTAGACAATATTTGTTCATATATTGGACAGTATTTGGTAGTAGATTGGACAGTATAGTAGACAATATTTGTTAATATAGTGGACAATATCTGGTAGTATATTTGACAGTATTTGGTAGTATAATGGACAGTATAGTGGACAATATTTGTTAATATAGTGGACAATATCTGGTAGTATAATTGACAGTATTTGGTAGTATAATGGACAGTATAGTGGACAATATTTGTGAATATAGTGGACAATATCTGGTAGTATAATGGACAGTATTTTGTAGTATAATGGACAGTATAGTGTACAATATTTGTTAATATAGTGGACAATATTTGTTCGTATATTGGACAGTATTTGGTAGTATAATGGACAGTATAGTAGACAATATTTGTTAATATAGTGGACAATATCTGGTAGTTTAATGGACAGTATTTGGGAGTATAATGGACAGTATAGTGGACAATATTTGTTAATATAGTGGACAATATCTGATAGCATAATGGACAGTATTTGGGAGTATAATGGACAGTATAGTGGACAATATTTGTTAATATAGTGGACAATATCAGGTAGTATAATGGACAGTATTTGCTAGTATAATGGACAGTATAGTGGACAATATTTGTTAATATAGTGGACAATATCTGATAGCATAATGGACAGTATTTGGGAGTATAATGGACAGTATAGTGGACAATATTTGTTAATATAGTGGACAATATCTGGTAGTATAATGGACAGTATTTGGTAGTATAATAGACAGTATAGTGGACAATATTTGTTAATATAGTGGATAATATCTGGTAGTTTAATGGACAGTATTTGGGAGTATAATGGACAGTATAGAGGACAATATTTGTTAATATAGTGGACAATATCTGGTAGTATAATGGACAGTATTTGGTAGTATAATGGACAGTATAGTGGACAATGTTTGTTAATATAGTGGACAATATCTGGTAGTATAATGGACAGTATTTGCTAGTATAATGGACAGTATATTGGACAATGTTTGTTAATATAGTGGACAACATCTGGTAGTATAATGGACAGTATTTGGGAGTATAATGGACAGTATAGTGGACAATGTTTGTTAATATAGTGGACAATATCTGGTAGTTTAATGGACAGTATTTGGGAGTATAATGGACAGTATAGAGGACAATATTTGTGAATATAGTGGACAATATCTGGTAGTATAATGGACAGTATTTGGGAGTATAATGGACAGTATAGAGGACAATATTTGTTAATATAGTGGACAATATCTGGTAGTATAATGGACAGTATATGGGAGTATAATGGACAGTATAGTGGACAATGTTTGTTAATATAGTGGACAATATCTGGTAGTTTAATGGACAGTATTTGGGAGTATAATGGACAGTATAGTGGACAATATTTGTTAATATAGTGGACAATATCTGGTAGTTTAATGGACAGTATTTGGGAGTATAATGGACAGTATAGTGGACAATATTTGTTAATATAGTGGACAATATCTGGTAGTTTAATGGACAGTATTTGGGAGTATAATGGACAGTATAGTGGACAATGTTTGTTAATATAGTGGACAATATCTGGTAGTTTAATGGACAGTATTTGGGAGTATGATGGACAGTATAGTGGACAATATTTATTAATATAGTGGACAATATCTGGTAGTTTAATGGACAGTATTTGGGAGTATGATGGACAGTATAGAGGACAATATTTGTTAATATAGTGGACAATATCTGGTAGTATAATGGACAGTATTTGGGAGTATAATGGACAGAATAGAGGACAATATTTGTTAATATAGTGGACAATATCTGGTAGTATAATGGACAGTATATGGGAGTATAATGGACAGTATAGTGGACAATGTTTGTTAATATAGTGGACAATATCTGGTAGTTTAATGGACAGTATTTGGGAGTATAATGGACAGTATAGTGGACAATATTTGTTAATATAGTGGACAATATCTGGTAGTTTAATGGACAGTATTTGGGAGTATAATGGACAGTATAGTGGACAATATTTGTTAATATAGTGGACAATATCTGGTAGTTTAATGGACAGTATTTGGGAGTATAATGGACAGTATAGTGGACAATGTTTGTTAATATAGTGGACAATATCTGGTAGTTTAATGGACAGTATTTGGGAGTATAATGGACAGTATAGTGGACAATATTTATTAATATAGTGGACAATATCTGGTAGTTTAATGGACAGTATTTGGGAGTATGATGGACAGTATAGTGGACAATATTTGTTAATATAGTGGACAATATCTGGTAGTATAATGGACAGTATTTGCTAATATAATGGACAGAATAGTGGACAATGTTTGTTAATATAGTGGACAATATCTGGTAGTTTAATGGACAGTATTTGGGAGTATAATGGACAGTATAGTGGACAATGTTTGTTAATATACTGGACAATATCTGGTAGTTTAATGGACAGTATTTGGGAGTATAATGGACAGTATACTGGACAATATTTGTTAATATAGTGGACAATATCTGGTAGTTTAATGGACAGTATTTGGGAGTATAATGGACAGTATAGTGGACAATATTTGTTAATATAGTGGACAATATCTGGTAGTATAATGGACAGTATTTGCTAGTATAATGGACAGTATAGTGGACAATGTTTGTTAATATAGTGGACAATATCTGGTTGTTTAATGGACAGTATTTGGGAGTATAATGGACAGTATAGTGGACAATGTTTGTTAATGTAGTGGACAATATCTGGTAGTTTAATGGACAGTATTTGGGAGTATAATGGACAGTATAGTGGACAATGTTTGTTAATATAGTGGACAATATCTGGTAGTATAATGGACAGTATTTGCTAGTATAATGGACAGTATAGTGGAAAATATTTGTTAATATAGTGGACAATATCTGGTAGTATAATTGACAGTATTTGGTAGTATAATGGACAGTATAGTGGACAATATTTGTTAATATAGTGGACAATATCTGGTAGTATAATGGACAGTATTTGGGAGTATAATGGACAGTATAGTGGACAATGTTTGTTAATATAGTGGACAATATCTGGTAGTTTAATGGACAGTATTTGGGAGTATAATGGACAGTATAGAGGACAATATTTGTTAATAGAGTGGACAATATCTGGTAGTATAATGGACAGTATTTGGGAGTATAATGGACAGTATAGAGGACAATATTTGTTAATATAGTGGACAATATCTGGTAGTATAATGGACAGTATATGGGAGTATAATGGACAGTATAGTGGACAATGTTTGTTAATACAGTGGACAATATCTGGTAGTTTAATGGACAGTATTTGGGAGTATAATGGACAGTATAGTGGACAATATTTGTTAATATAGTGGACAATATCTGGTAGTTTAATGGACAGTATTTGGGAGTATAATGGACAGTATAGTGGACAATATTTGTTAATATAGTGGACAATATCTGGTAGTTTAATGGACAGTATTTGGGAGTATAATGGACAGTATAGTGGACAATGTTTGTTAATATAGTGGACAATATCTGGTAGTTTAATGGACAGTATTTGGGAGTATAATGGACAGTATAGTGGACAATATTTATTAATATAGTGGACAATATCTGGTAGTTTAATGGACAGTATTTGGGAGTATGATGGACAGTATAGAGGACAATATTTGTAAATATAGTGGACAATATCTGGTAGTATAATGGACAGTATTTGGGAGTATAATGGACAGTATAGAGGACAATATTTGTTAATATAGTGGACAATATCTGGTAGTATAATGGACAGTATATGGGAGTATAATGGACAGTATAGTGGACAATGTTTGTTAATATAGTGGACAATATCTGGTAGTTTAATGGACAGTATTTGGGAGTATAATGGACAGTATAGTGGACAATATTTCTTAATATAGTGGACAATATCTGGTAGTTTAATGGACAGTATTTGGGAGTATAATGGACAGTATAGTGGACAATATTTGTTAATATAGTGGACAATATCTGGTAGTTTAATGGACAGTATTTGGGTGTATAATGGACAGTATAGTGGACAATGTTTGTTAATATAGTGGACAATATCTGGTAGTTTAATGGACAGTATTTGGGAGTATAATGGACAGTATAGTGGACAATATTTATTAATATAGTGGACAATATCTGGTAGTTTAATGGACAGTATTTGGGAGTATGATGGACAGAATAGTGGACAATGTTTGTTAATATAGTGGACAATATCTGGTAGTTTAATGGACAGTATTTGGGAGTATAATGGACAGTATAGTGGACAATGTTTGTTAATATAGTGGACAATATCTGGTAGTTTAATGGACAGTATTTGGGAGTATAATGGACAGTATACTGGACAATATTTGTTAATATAGTGGACAATATCTGGTAGTTTAATGGACAGTATTTGGGAGTATAATGGACAGTATAGTGGACAATATTTGTTAATATAGTGGACAATATCTGGTAGTATAATGGACAGTATTTGCTAGTATAATGGACAGTATAGTGGACAATGTTTGTTAATATAGTGGACAATATCTGGTAGTTTAATGGACAGTATTTGGGAGTATAATGGACAGTATAGTGGACAATGTTTGTTAATATAGTGGACAATATCTGGTAGTTTAATGGACAGTATTTGGGAGTATAATGGACAGTATAGTGGACAATGTTTGTGAATATAGTGGACAATATCTGGTAGTTTAATGGACAGTATTTGGGAGTATAATGGACAGTATAGTGGACAATATTTGTTAATATAGTGGACAATATCTGGTAGTATAATGGACAGTATTTGCTAGTATAATGGACAGTATAGTGGACTATATTTGTTAATATAGTGGACAATATCTGGTAGTATAATTGACAGTATTTGGTAGTATAATGGACAGTATAGTGGACAATATTTGTTAATATAGTGGACAATATCTGGTAGTATAATGGACAGTATAGTGGACAATGTTTGTTAATATAGTGGACAATATCTGGTAGTATAATGGACAGTATTTGGGAGTATAATGGACAGTATAGTGGACAATATTTGTTAATATAGTGGACAATATTTGGTTGTATAATTGTCAGTATAGTGGACAATATTTGGTAGTATAATGGACAGTATTTGGTAGTATAATGGAAAGTATAGTTGACAATATTTTTTAATATAGTTGACAATATCTGGTTGTATAATTCACAGTATTTGGTAGTAAAATGGACAGTATAGTGGTCAATATTTGTTAATATAGTGGACAATATCTGATAGCATAATGGACAGTATTTGGTAGTATAATGGACAGTATAGTGGACAATATTTGTTAATATAGTGGACAATATCTGGTAGTATAATTAACAGTATTTGGTAGTATAATGGACAGTATAGTGGACAATGTTTGTTAATATAGTGGACAATATCTGGTAGTATAATGGACAGTATTTGCTAGTATAATGGACAGTATAGTGGACAATGTTTGTTAATATAGTGGACAATATCTGGTAGTATAATGGACAGTATTTGGGAGTATAATGGACAGTATAGTGGACAATATTTGTTAATATAGTGGACAATATCTGGTAGTATAATGGACAGTATTTGGTAGTATAATGGACAGTATAGTGGACAATATTTGTTAATATAGTGGACAATATCTGGTAGTTTAATTGACAGTATTTGGGAGTATAATGGACAGTATAGTGGACAATATTTGTTAATATAGTGGACAATATCTGGTAGTATAATGGACAGTATTTGCTACTATAATGGACAGTATAGTGGACAATGTTTGTTAATATAGTGGACAATATCTGGTAGTATAATGGACAGTATTTGCTAGTATAATGGACAGTATAGTGGACAATGTTTGTTAATATAGTGGACAATATCTGGTAGTATAATCGACAGTATTTGCTAGTATAATGGACAGTATAGTGGACAATGTTTGTTAATATAGTGGACAATATCTGGTAGTATAATGGACAGTATTTGTTAGTATAATGGACAGTATAGTGGACAATGTTTGTTAATATAGTGGACAATATCTGGTATTATAATGGACAGTATTTGCTAGTATAATGGCAGTATAGTGGACAATGTTTGTTAATATAGTGGACAATATCTGGTAGTATAATGGACAGTATTTGGGAGTATAATGGACAGTAGAGTGGACAATGTTTGTTAATATAGTGGACAATATCTGGTAGTTTAATGGACAGTATTTGGGAGTATAATGGACAGTATAGAGGACAATATTTGTTAATATAGTGGACAATATCTGGTAGTTTAATGGACAGTATTTGGGAGTATAATGGACAGTATAGAGGACAATATTTGTTAATATAGTGGACAATATCTGGTAGTATAATGGACAGTATTTGGGAGTATAATGGACAGTATAGTTGACAATGTTTGTTAATATAGTGGACAATATCTGGTAGTTTAATGGACAGTATTTGGGAGTATAATGGACAGTATAGTGGACAATATTTGTTAATATAGTGGACAATATCTGGTAGTTTAATGGACAGTATTTGGGAGTATAATGGACAGTATAGTGGACAATATTTGTTAATATAGTGGACAATATCTGGTAGTATAATGGACAGTATTTGCTAGTATAATGGACAGTATATTGGAGAATGTTTGTTAATATAGTGGACAATATCTGGTAGTTTAATGGACAGTATTTGGGAGTATAATGGACAGTATAGTGGACAATGTTTGTTAATATAGTGGACAATATCTAGTAGTTTAATGGACAGTATTTGGGAGTATAATGGACAGTATAGTGGACAATATTTGTTAATATAGTGGACAATATCTGGTAGTTTAATGGACAGTATTTGGGAGTATAATGGACAGTATAGTGGACAATATTTGTTAATATAGTGGACAATATCTGATAGCTTAATGGACAGTATTTGGGAGTATAATGGACAGTATAGTGGACAATATTTGTTAATATAGTGGACAATATCTGGTAGTATAATGGACAGTATTTGCTAGTATAATGGACAGTATAGTGGACAATATTTGTTAATATAGTGGACAATATCTGATAGCATAATGGACAGTATTTGGGAGTATAATGGACAGTATAGTGGACAATATTTGTTAATATAGTGGACAATATCTGGTAGTATAATGGACAGTATTTGGTAGTATAATAGACAGTATAGTGGACAATATTTGTTAATATAGTGGATAATATCTGGTAGTTTAATGGACAGTATTTGGGAGTATAATGGACAGTATAGAGGACAATATTTGTTAATATAGTGGACAATATCTGGTAGTATAATGGACAGTATTTGGTAGTATAATGGACAGTATAGTGGACAATGTTTGTTAATATAGTGGACAATATCTGGTAGTATAATGGACAGTATTTGCTAGTATAATGGACAGTATAGTGGACAATGTTTGTTAATATAGTGGACAACATCTGGTAGTATAATGGACAGTATTTGGGAGTATAATGGACAGTATAGTGGACAATGTTTGTTAATATAGTGGACAATATCTGGTAGTTTAATGGACAGTATTTGGGAGTATAATGGACAGTATAGAGGACAATATTTGTTAATATAGTGGACAATATCTGGTAGTATAATGGACAGTATTTGGGAGTATAATGGACAGTATAGAGGACAATATTTGTTAATATAGTGGACAATATCTGGTAGTATAATGGACAGTATATGGGAGTATAATGGACAGTATAGTGGACAATGTTTGTTAATATAGTGGACAATATCTGGTAGTTTAATGGACAGTATTTGGGAGTATAATGGACAGTATAGTGGACAATATTTGTTAATATAGTGGACAATATCTGGTAGTTTAATGGACAGTATTTGGGAGTATAATGGACAGTATAGTGGACAATATTTGTTAATATAGTGGACAATATCTGGTAGTTTAATGGACAGTATTTGGGAGTATAATGGACAGTATAGTGGACAATGTTTGTTAATATAGTGGACAATATCTGGTAGTTTAATGGACAGTATTTGGGAGTATGATGGACAGTATAGTGGACAATATTTATTAATATAGTGGACAATATCTGGTAGTTTAATGGACAGTATTTGGGAGTATGATGGACAGTATAGAGGACAATATTTGTTAATATAGTGGACAATATCTGGTAGTATAATGGACAGTATTTGGGAGTATAATGGACAGTATAGAGGACAATATTTGTTAATATAGTGGACAATATCTGGTAGTATAATGGACAGTGTATGGGAGTATAATGGACAGTATAGTGGACAATGTTTGTTAATATAGTGGACAATATCTGGTAGTTTAATGGACAGTATTTGGGAGTATAATGGACAGTATAGTGGACAATATTTGTTAATATAGTGGACAATACCTGGTAGTTTAATGGACAGTATTTGGGAGTATAATGGACAGTATAGTGGACAATATTTGTTAATATAGTGGACAATATCTGGTAGTTTAATGGACAGTATTTGGGAGTATAATGGACAGTATAGTGGACAATGTTTGTTAATATAGTGGACAATATCTGGTAGTTTAATGGACAGTATTTGGGAGTATAATGGACAGTATAATGGACAATATTTATTAATATAGTGGACAATATCTGGTAGTTTAATGGACAGTATTTGGGAGTATGATAGACAGTATAGTGGACAATATTTGTTAATATAGTGGACAATATCTGGTAGTATAATGGACAGTATTTGCTAATATAATGGACAGAATAGTGGACAATGTTTGTTAATATAGTGGACAATATCTGGTAGTTTAATGGACAGTATTTGGGAGTATAATGGACAGTATAGTGGACAATGTTTGTTAATATAGTGGACAATATCTGGTAGTTTAATGGACAGTATTTGGGAGTATAATGGACAGTATACTGGACAATATTTGTTAATATAGTGGACGATATCTGGTAGTTTAATGGACAGTATTTGGGAGTATAATGGACAGTATAGTGGACAATATTTGTTAATATAGTGGACAATATCTGGTAGTATAATGGACAGTATTTGCTAGTATAATGGACAGTATAGTGGACAATGTTTGTTAATATAGTGGACAATATCTGGTAGTTTAATGGACAGTATTTGGGAGTATAATGGACAGTATAGTGGACAATGTTTGTTAATATAGTGGACAATATCTGGTAGTTTAATGGACAGTATTTGGGAGTATGATGGACAGTATAGTGGACAATATTTGTTAATATAGTGGACAATATCTGGTAGTATAATGGACAGTATTTGGGAGTATAATGGACAGTATAGTGGACAATATTTGTTAATATAGTGGACAATATTTGGTTGTATAATTGACAGTATAGTGGACAATATTTGGTAGTATAATGGACAGTATTTGGTAGTATAATGGACAGTATAGTGGACAATATTTGTTAATATAGTGGACAATATCTGGTAGTATAATGGACAGTATTTGGTAGTATAATGGACAGTATAGTGGACAATATTTGTTAATATAGTGGACAATATCTGGTAGTATAATGGACAGTATTTTGTTCTATAATTGACAGTATAGTGGACAATATTTGTTAATATAGTAGACAATATTTGTTCATATATTGGACAGTATTTGGTAGTATATTGGACAGTATAGTAGACAATATTTGTTAATATAGTGGACAATATCTGGTAGTATATTTGACAGTATTTGGTAGTATAATGGACAGTATAGTGAACAATATTTGTTAATATAGTGGACAATATCTGGTAGTATAATGGACAGTATTTGGTAGTATAATGGACAGTATAGTGGACAATATTTGTTAATATAGTGGACAATATCTGGTAGTATAATTGACAGTATTTTGTAGTATAATTGACAGTATATTGGACAATATTTGTTAATATAGTGGACAATATTTGGTTGTATAATTGACAGTATAGTGGACAATATTTGGAAGTATAATGGACAGTATTTGGTAGTATAATGGACAGTATAGTGGACAATATTTGTTAATATAGTGGACAATATCTGGTAGTATAATGGACAGTATTTGGTAGTATAATGGACAGTATAGTGGACAATATTTGTTAATATAGTGGACAATATCTGGTAGTATAATGGACAGTATTTTGTTCTATAATTGACAGTATAGTGGACAATATTTGTTAATATAGTAGACAATATTTTTTCATATATTGGACAGTATTTGGTAGTAAATTGGACAGTATAGTAGACAATATTTGTTAATATAGTGGACAATATCTGGTAGTATAATGGACAGTATTTGGTAGTATAATGGACAGTATAGTGGACAATATTTGTTAATATAGTGGACAATATCTGGTAGTATAATTGACAGTATTTTGTAGTATAATTGACAGTATATTGGACAATATTTGTTAATATAGTAGACAATATTTGTTCGTATATTGGACAGTATTTGGTAGTATATTGGACAGTATAGTAGACAATATTTGTTAATATAGTGGACAATATCTGGTAGTATAATGGTCAGTATTTGGTAGTATAATGGACAGTGTAGTGGACAATATTTGTTAATATAGTGGACAATATCTGGTAGTATAATGGACAATATTTGGTAGTATAATGGACAGTATAGTGGACAATATTTGTTAATATAGTGGACAATATCTGGTAGTATAATGGACAGTATTTGGTAGTATAATGGACAGTTTAGTGGACAATATTTGTTAATATAGTGGACAATATCTGATAGCATAATGGACAGTATTTGGTAGTATAATGGACAGTATGGTGGACAATATTTGTTAATATAGTGGACAATATCTGGTAGTATAATGGACAATATTTGGTAGTATAATGGACAGTATAGTGGACAATATTTGTTAATATAGTGGACAATATCTGGTAGTATAATGGACAGTATTTGGGAGTATAATGGACAGTATAGTGGACAATATTTGTTAATATAGTTGACAATATTTGGTTGTATAATTGACAGTATAGTGGACAATAGTTGGTAGTATAATGGACAGTATTTGGTAGTATAATGGACAGTATGGTGGACAATATTTGTTAATATAGTGGACAATATCTGGTAGTATAATGGACAGTATTTGGTAGTATAATGGACAGTATAGTGGACAATATTTGTTAATATAGTGGACAATATCTGGTAGTATAATGGACAGTATTTTATTCTTTAATTGACAGTATAGTGGACAATATTTGTTAATATAGTAGACAATATTTGTTCATATATTGGACAGTATTTGGTAGTAGATTGGACAGTATAGTAGACAATATTTGTTAATATAGTGGACAATATCTGGTAGTATATTTGACAGTATTTGGTAGTATAATGGACAGTATAGTGGACAATATTTGTTAATATAGTGGACAATATCTGGTAGTATAATTGACAGTATTTGGTAGTATAATGGACAGTATAGTGGACAATATTTGTGAATATAGTGGACAATATCTGGTAGTATAATGGACAGTATTTTGTAGTATAATGGACAGTATAGTGGACAATATTTGTTAATATAGTGGACAATATTTGTTCGTATATTGGACAGTATTTGGTAGTATAATGGACAGTATAGTAGACAATATTTGTTAATATAGTGGACAATATCTGGTAGTTTAATGGACAGTATTTGGGAGTATAATGGACAGTATAGTGGACAATATTTGTTAATATAGTGGACAATATCTGATAGCATAATGGACAGTATTTGGGAGTATAATGGACAGTATAGTGGACAATATTTGTTAATATAGTGGACAATATCTGGTAGTATAATGGACAGTATTTGCTAGTATAATGGACAGTATAGTGGACAATATTTGTTAATATAGTGGACAATATCTGATAGCATAATGGACAGTATTTGGGAGTATAATGGACAGTATAGTGGACAATATTTGTTAATATAGTGGACAATATCTGGTAGTATAATGGACAGTATTTGGTAGTATAATAGACAGTATAGTGGACAATATTTGTTAATATAGTGGATAATATCTGGTAGTTTAATGGACAGTATTTGGGAGTATAATGGACAGTATAGAGGACAATATTTGTTAATATAGTGGACAATATCTTGTAGTATAATGGACAGTATTTGGTAGTATAATGGACAGTATAGTGGACAATGTTTGTTAATATAGTGGACAATATCTGGTAGTATAATGGACAGTATTTGCTAGTATAATGGACAGTATAGTGGACAATGTTTGTTAATATAGTGGACAACATCTGGTAGTATAATGGACAGTATTTGGGAGTATAATGGACAGTATAGTGGACAATGTTTGTTAATATAGTGGACAATATCTGGTAGTTTAATGGACAGTATTTGGGAGTATAATGGACAGTATAGAGGACAATATTTGTTAATATAGTGGACAATATCTGGTAGTATAATGGACAGTATTTGGGAGTATAATGGACAGTATAGAGGACAATATTTGTTAATATAGTGGACAATATCTGGTAGTATAATGGACAGTATATGGGAGTATAATGGACAGTATAGTGGACAATGTTTGTTAATATAGTGGACAATATCTGGTAGTTTAATGGACAGTATTTGGGAGTATAATGGACAGTATAGTGGACAATATTTGTTAATATAGTGGACAATATCTGGTAGTTTAATGGACAGTATTTGGGAGTATAATGGACAGTATAGTGGACAATATTTGTTAATATAGTGGACAATATCTGGTAGTTTAATGGACAGTATTTGGGAGTATAATGGACAGTATAGTGGACAATGTTTGTTAATATAGTGGACAATATCTGGTAGTTTAATGGACAGTATTTGGGAGTATGATGGACAGTATAGTGGACAATATTTATTAATATAGTGGACAATATCTGGTAGTTTAATGGACAGTATTTGGGAGTATGATGGACAGTATAGAGGACAATATTTGTTAATATAGTGGACAATATCTGGTAGTATAATGGACAGTATTTGGGAGTATAATGGACAGAATAGAGGACAATATTTGTTAATATAGTGGACAATATCTGGTAGTATAATGGACAGTATATGGGAGTATAATGGACAGTATAGTGGACAATGTTTGTTAATATAGTGGACAATATCTGGTAGTTTAATGGACAGTATTTGGGAGTATAATGGACAGTATAGTGGACAATATTTGTTAATATAGTGGACAATATCTGGTAGTTTAATGGACAGTATTTGGGAGTATAATGGACAGTATAGTGGACAATATTTGTTAATATAGTGGACAATATCTGGTAGTTTAATGGACAGTATTTGGGAGTATAATGGACAGTATAGTGGACAATGTTTGTTAATATAGTGGACAATATCTGGTAGTTTAATGGACAGTATTTGGGAGTATAATGGACAGTATAGTGGACAATATTTATTAATATAGTGGACAATATCTGGTAGTTTAATGGACAGTATTTGGGAGTATGATGGACAGTATAGTGGACAATATTTGTTAATATAGTGGACAATATCTGGTAGTATAATGGACAGTATTTGCTAATATAATGGACAGAATAGTGGACAATGTTTGTTAATATAGTGGACAATATCTGGTAGTTTAATGGACAGTATTTGGGAGTATAATGGACAGTATAGTGGACAATGTTTGTTAATATAGTGGACAATATCTGGTAGTTTAATGGACAGTATTTGGGAGTATAATGGACAGTATACTGGACAATATTTGTTAATATAGTGGACAATATCTGGTAGTTTAATGGACAGTATTTGGGAGTATAATGGACAGTATAGTGGACAATATTTGTTAATATAGTGGACAATATCTGGTAGTATAATGGACAGTATTTGCTAGTATAATGGTCAGTATAGTGGACAATGTTTGTTAATATAGTGGACAATATCTGGTAGTTTAATGGACAGTATTTGGGAGTATAATGGACAGTATAGTGGACAATGTTTGTTAATGTAGTGGACAATATCTGGTAGTTTAATTGACAGTATTTGGGAGTATAATGGACAGTATAGTGGACAATGTTTGTTAATATAGTGGACAATATCTGGTAGTATAATGGACAGTATTTGGGAGTATAATGGACAGTATAGAGGACAATATTTGTTAATATAGTGGACAATATCTGGTAGTATAATGGACAGTATATGGGAGTATAATGGACAGTATAGTGGACAATGTTTGTTAATATAGTGGACAATATCTGGTAGTTTAATGGACAGTATTTGGGAGTATAATGGACAGTATAGTGGACAATATTTGTTAATATAGTGGACAATATCTGGTAGTTTAATGGACAGTATTTGGGAGTATAATGGACAGTACAGTGGACAATATTTGTTAATATAGTGGACAATATCTGGTAGTTTAATGGACAGTATTTGGGAGTATAATGGACAGTATAGTGGACAATGTTTGTTAATATAGTGGACAATATCTGGTAGTTTAATGGACAGTATTTGGGAGTATGATGGACAGTATAGTGGACAATATTTATTAATATAGTGGACAATATCTGGTAGTTTAATGGACAGTATTTGGGAGTATGATGGACAGTATAGAGGACAATATTTGTTAATATAGTGGACAATATCTGGTAGTATAATGGACAGTATTTGGGAGTATAATGGACAGAATAGAGGACAATATTTGTTAATATAGTGGACAATATCTGGTAGTATAATGGACAGTATATGGGAGTATAATGGACAGTATAGTGGACAATGTTTGTTAATATAGTGGACAATATCTGGTAGTTTAATGGACAGTATTTGGGAGTATAATGGACAGTATAGTGGACAATATTTGTTAATATAGTGGACAATATCTGGTAGTTTAATGGACAGTATTTGGGAGTATAATGGACAGTATAGTGGACAATATTTGTTAATATAGTGGACAATATCTGGTAGTTTAATGGACAGTATTTGGGAGTATAATGGACAGTATAGTGGACAATGTTTGTTAATATAGTGGACAATATCTGGTAGTTTAATGGACAGTATTTGGGAGTATAATGGACAGTATAGTGGACAATATTTATTAATATAGTGGACAATATCTGGTAGTTTAATGGACAGTATTTGGGAGTATGATGGACAGTATAGTGGACAATATTTGTTAATATAGTGGACAATATCTGGTAGTATAATGGACAGTATTTGCTAATATAATGGACAGAATAGTGGACAATGTTTGTTAATATAGTGGACAATATCTGGTAGTTTAATGGACAGTATTTGGGAGTATAATGGACAGTATAGTGGACAATGTTTGTTAATATAGTGGACAATATCTGGTAGTTTAATGGACAGTATTTGGGAGTATAATGGACAGTATACTGGACAATATTTGTTAATATAGTGGACAATATCTGGTAGTTTAATGGACAGTATTTGGGAGTATAATGGACAGTATAGTGGACAATATTTGTTAATATAGTGGACAATATCTGGTAGTATAATGGACAGTATTTGCTAGTATAATGGTCAGTATAGTGGACAATGTTTGTTAATATAGTGGACAATATCTGGTAGTTTAATGGACAGTATTTGGGAGTATAATGGACAGTATAGTGGACAATGTTTGTTAATGTAGTGGACAATATCTGGTAGTTTAATTGACAGTATTTGGGAGTATAATGGACAGTATAGTGGACAATGTTTGTTAATATAGTGGACAATATCTGGTAGTATAATGGACAGTATTTGCTAGTATAATGGACAGTATAGTGGAAAATATTTGTTAATATAGTGGACAATATCTGGTAGTATAATTGACAGTATTTGGTAGTATAATGGACAGTATAGTGGACAATATTTGTTAATATAGTGGACAATATCTGGTAGTATAATGGACAGTATTTGGGAGTATAATGGACAGTATAGTGGACAATGTTTGTTAATATAGTGGACAATATCTGGTAGTTTAATGGACAGTATTTGGGAGTATAATGGACAGTATAGAGGACAATATTTGTTAATAGAGTGGACAATATCTGGTAGTATAATGGACAGTATTTGGGAGTATAATGGACAGTATAGAGGACAATATTTGTTAATATAGTGGACAATATCTGGTAGTATAATGGACAGTATATGGGAGTATAATGGACAGTATAGTGGACAATGTTTGTTAATACAGTGGACAATATCTGGTAGTTTAATGGACAGTATTTGGGAGTATAATGGACAGTATAGTGGACAATATTTGTTAATATAGTGGACAATATCTGGTAGTTTAATGGACAGTATTTGGGAGTATAATGGACAGTATAGTGGACAATATTTGTTAATATAGTGGACAATATCTGGTAGTTTAATGGACAGTATTTGGGAGTATAATGGACAGTATAGTGGACAATGTTTGTTAATATAGTGGACAATATCTGGTAGTTTAATGGACAGTATTTGGGAGTATAATGGACAGTATAGTGGACAATATTTATTAATATAGTGGACAATATCTGGTAGTTTAATGGACAGTATTTGGGAGTATGATGGACAGTATAGAGGACAATATTTGTAAATATAGTGGACAATATCTGGTAGTATAATGGACAGTATTTGGGAGTATAATGGACAGTATAGAGGACAATATTTGTTAATATAGTGGACAATATCTGGTAGTATAATGGACAGTATATGGGAGTATAATGGACAGTATAGTGGACAATGTTTGTTAATATAGTGGACAATATCTGGTAGTTTAATGGACAGTATTTGGGAGTATAATGGACAGTATAGTGGACAATATTTGTTAATATAGTGGACAATATCTGGTAGTTTAATGGACAGTATTTGGGAGTATAATGGACAGTATAGTGGACAATATTTGTTAATATAGTGGACAATATCTGGTAGTTTAATGGACAGTATTTGGGTGTATAATGGACAGTATAGTGGACAATGTTTGTTAATATAGTGGACAATATCTGGTAGTTTAATGGACAGTATTTGGGAGTATAATGGACAGTATAGTGGACAATATTTATTAATATAGTGGACAATATCTGGTAGTTTAATGGACAGTATTTGGGAGTATGATGGACAGTATAGTGGACAATATTTGTTAATATAGTGGACAATATCTGGTAGTATAATGGACAGTATTTGCTAATATAATGGACAGAATAGTGGACAATGTTTGTTAATATAGTGGACAATATCTGGTAGTTTAATGGACAGTATTTGGGAGTATAATGGACAGTATAGTGGACAATGTTTGTTAATATAGTGGACAATATCTGGTAGTTTAATGGACAGTATTTGGGAGTATAATGGACAGTATACTGGACAATATTTGTTAATATAGTGGACAATATCTGGTAGTTTAATGGACAGTATTTGGGAGTATAATGGACAGTATAGTGGACAATATTTGTTAATATAGTGGACAATATCTGGTAGTATAATGGACAGTATTTGCTAGTATAATGGACAGTATAGTGGACAATGTTTGTTAATATAGTGGACAATATCTGGTAGTTTAATGGACAGTATTTGGGAGTATAATGGACAGTATAGTGGACAATGTTTGTTAATATAGTGGACAATATCTGGTAGTTTAATGGACAGTATTTGGGAGTATAATGGACAGTATAGTGGACAATGTTTGTTAATATAGTGGACAATATCTGGTAGTTTAATGGACAGTATTTGGGAGTATAATGGACAGTATAGTGGACAATATTTGTTAATATAGTGGACAATATCTGGTAGTATAATGGACAGTATTTGCTAGTATAATGGACAGTATAGTGGACAATATTTGTTAATATAGTGGACAATATCTGGTAGTATAATTGACAGTATTTGGTAGTATAATGGACAGTATAGTGGACAATATTTGTTAATATAGTGGACAATATCTGGTAGTATAATGGACAGTATAGTGGACAATGTTTGTTAATATAGTGGACAATATCTGGTAGTATAATGGACAGTATTTGGGAGTATAATGGACAGTATAGTGGACAATATTTGTTAATATAGTGGACAATATTTGGTTGTATAATTGTCAGTATAGTGGACAATATTTGGTAGTATAATGGACAGTATTTGGTAGTATAATGGAAAGTATAGTTGACAATATTTTTAATATAGTTGACAATATCTGGTTGTATAATTCACAGTATTTGGTAGTAAAATGGACAGTATAGTGGTCAATATTTGTTAATATAGTGGACAATATCTGATAGCATAATGGACAGTATTTGGTAGTATAATGGACAGTATAGTGGACAATATTTGTTAATATAGTGGACAATATCTGGTAGTATAATTAACAGTATTTGGTAGTATAATGGACAGTATAGTGGACAATGTTTGTTAATATAGTGGACAATATCTGGTAGTATAATGGACAGTATTTGCTAGTATAATGGACAGTATAGTGGACAATGTTTGTTAATATAGTGGACAATATCTGGTAGTATAATGGACAGTATTTGGGAGTATAATGGACAGTATAGTGGACAATATTTGTTAATATAGTGGACAATATCTGGTAGTATAATGGACAGTATTTGGTAGTATAATGGACAGTATAGTGGACAATATTTGTTAATATAGTGGACAATATCTGGTAGTTTAATGGACAGTATTTGGGAGTATAATGGACAGTATAGTGGACAATATTTGTTAATATAGTGGACAATATCTGGTAGTATAATGGACAGTATTTGCTACTATAATGGACAGTATAGTGGACAATGTTTGTTAATATAGTGGACAATATCTGGTAGTATAATGGACAGTATTTGCTAGTATAATGGACAGTATAGTGGACAATGTTTGTTAATATAGTGGACAATATCTGGTAGTATAATCGACAGTATTTGCTAGTATAATGGACAGTATAGTGGACAATGTTTGTTAATATAGTGGACAATATCTGGTAGTATAATGGACAGTATTTGCTAGTATAATGGACAGTATAGTGGACAATGTTTGTTAATATAGTGGACAATATCTGGTATTATAATGGACAGTATTTGCTAGTATAATGGCAGTATAGTGGACAATGTTTGTTAATATAGTGGACAATATCTGGTAGTATAATGGACAGTATTTGGGAGTATAATGGACAGTAGAGTGGACAATGTTTGTTAATATAGTGGACAATATCTGGTAGTTTAATGGACAGTATTTGGGAGTATAATGGACAGTATAGAGGACAATATTTGTTAATATAGTGGACAATATCTGGTAGTTTAATGGACAGTATTTGGGAGTATAATGGACAGTATAGAGGACAATATTTGTTAATATAGTGGACAATATCTGGTAGTATAATGGACAGTATTTGGGAGTATAATGGACAGTATAGTTGACAATGTTTGTTAATATAGTGGACAATATCTGGTAGTTTAATGGACAGTATTTGGGAGTATAATGGACAGTATAGTGGACAATATTTGTTAATATAGTGGACAATATCTGGTAGTATAATGGACAGTATTTGCTAGTATAATGGACAGTATATTGGAGAATGTTTGTTAATATAGTGGACAATATCTGGTAGTTTAATGGACAGTATTTGGGAGTATAATGGACAGTATAGTGGACAATGTTTGTTAATATAGTGGACAATATCTAGTAGTTTAATGGACAGTATTTGGGAGTATAATGGACAGTATAGTGGACAATATTTGTTAATATAGTGGACAATATCTGGTAGTTTAATGGACAGTATTTGGGAGTATAATGGACAGTATAGTGGACAATATTTGTTAATATAGTGGACAATATCTGATAGCATAATGGACAGTATTTGGGAGTATAATGGACAGTATAGTGGACAATATTTGTTAATATAGTGGACAATATCTGGTAGTATAATGGACAGTATTTGCTAGTATAATGGACAGTATAGTGGACAATATTTGTTAATATAGTGGACAATATCTGATAGCATAATGGACAGTATTTGGGAGTATAATGGACAGTATAGTGGACAATATTTGTTAATATAGTGGACAATATCTGGTAGTATAATGGACAGTATTTGGTAGTATAATAGACAGTATAGTGGACAATATTTGTTAATATAGTGGATAATATCTGGTAGTTTAATGGACAGTATTTGGGAGTATAATGGACAGTATAGAGGACAATATTTGTTAATATAGTGGACAATATCTGGTAGTATAATGGACAGTATTTGGTAGTATAATGGACAGTATAGTGGACAATGTTTGTTAATATAGTGGACAATATCTGGTAGTATAATGGACAGTATTTGCTAGTATAATGGACAGTATAGTGGACAATGTTTGTTAATATAGTGGACAACATCTGGTAGTATAATGGACAGTATTTGGGAGTATAATGGACAGTATAGTGGACAATGTTTGTTAATATAGTGGACAATATCTGGTAGTTTAATGGACAGTATTTGGGAGTATAATGGACAGTATAGAGGACAATATTTGTTAATATAGTGGACAATATCTGGTAGTATAATGGACAGTATTTGGGAGTATAATGGACAGTATAGAGGACAATATTTGTTAATATAGTGGACAATATCTGGTAGTATAATGGACAGTATATGGGAGTATAATGGACAGTATAGTGGACAATGTTTGTTAATATAGTGGACAATATCTGGTAGTTTAATGGACAGTATTTGGGAGTATAATGGACAGTATAGTGGACAATATTTGTTAATATAGTGGACAATATCTGGTAGTTTAATGGACAGTATTTGGGAGTATAATGGACAGTATAGTGGACAATATTTGTTAATATAGTGGACAATATCTGGTAGTTTAATGGACAGTATTTGGGAGTATAATGGACAGTATAGTGGACAATGTTTGTTAATATAGTGGACAATATCTGGTAGTTTAATGGACAGTATTTGGGAGTATGATGGACAGTATAGAGGACAATATTTGTTAATATAGTGGACAATATCTGGTAGTATAATGGACAGTATTTGGGAGTATAATGGACAGTATAGAGGACAATATTTGTTAATATAGTGGACAATATCTGGTAGTATAATGGACAGTGTATGGGAGTATAATGGACAGTATAGTGGACAATGTTTGTTAATATAGTGGACAATATCTGGTAGTTTAATGGACAGTATTTGGGAGTATAATGGACAGTATAGTGGACAATATTTGTTAATATAGTGGACAATACCTGGTAGTTTAATGGACAGTATTTGGGAGTATAATGGACAGTATAGTGGACAATATTTGTTAATATAGTGGACAATATCTGGTAGTTTAATGGACAGTATTTGGGAGTATAATGGACAGTATAGTGGACAATGTTTGTTAATATAGTGGACAATATCTGGTAGTTTAATGGACAGTATTTGGGAGTATAATGGACAGTATAATGGACAATATTTATTAATATAGTGGACAATATCTGGTAGTTTAATGGACAGTATTTGGGAGTATGATGGACAGTATAGTGGACAATATTTGTTAATATAGTGGACAATATCTGGTAGTATAATGGACAGTATTTGCTAATATAATGGACAGAATAGTGGACAATGTTTGTTAATATAGTGGACAATATCTGGTAGTTTAATGGACAGTATTTGGGAGTATAATGGACAGTATAGTGGACAATGTTTGTTAATATAGTGGACAATATCTGGTAGTTTAATGGACAGTTTTTGGGAGTATAATGGACAGTATACTGGACAATATTTGTTAATATAGTGGACAATATCTGGTAGTTTAATGGACAGTATTTGGGAGTATAATGGACAGTATAGTGGACAATATTTGTTAATATAGTGGACAATATCTGGTAGTATAATGGACAGTATTTGCTAGTATAATGGACAGTATAGTGGACAATGTTTGTTAATATAGTGGACAATATCTGGTAGTTTAATGGACAGTATTTGGGAGTATAATGGACAGTATAGTGGACAATGTTTGTTAATATAGTGGACAATATCTGGTAGTTTAATGGACAGTATTTGGGAGTATGATGGACAGTATAGTGGACAATATTTGTTAATATAGTGGACAATATCTGGTAGTATAATGGACAGTATTTGGGAGTATAATGGACAGTATAGTGGACAATATTTGTTAATATAGTGGACAATATTTGGTTGTATAATTGACAGTATAGTGGACAATATTTGGTAGTATAATGGACAGTATTTGGTAGTATAATGGACAGTATAGTGGACAATATTTGTTAATATAGTGGACAATATCTGGTAGTATAATGGACAGTATTTGGTAGTATAATGGACAGTATAGTGGACAATATTTGTTAATATAGTGGACAATATCTGGTAGTATAATGGACAGTATTTTGTTCTATAATTGACAGTATAGTGGACAATATTTGTTAATATAGTAGACAATATTTGTTCATATATTGGACAGTATTTGGTAGTATATTGGACAGTATAGTAGACAATATTTGTTAATATAGTGGACAATATCTGGTAGTATATTTGACAGTATTTGGTAGTATAATGGACAGTATAGTGAACAATATTTGTTAATATAGTGGACAATATCTGGTAGTATAATGGACAGTATTTGGTAGTATAATGGACAGTATAGTGGACAATATTTGTTAATATAGTGGACAATATCTGGTAGTATGATTGACAGTATTTTGTAGTATAATTGACAGTATATTGGACAATATTTGTTAATATAGTAGACAATATTTGTTCGTATATTGGACAGTATTTGGTAGTATATTGGACAGTATAGTAGACAATATTTGTTAATATAGTGGACAATATCTGGTAGTATAATGGTCAGTATTTGGTAGTATAATGGACAGTGTAGTGGACAATATTTGTTAATATAGTGGACAATATCTGGTAGTATAATGGACAATATTTGGTAGTATAATGGACAGTATAGTGGACAATATTTGTTAATATAGTGGACAATATCTGGTAGTATAATGGACAGTATTTGGTAGTATAATGGACAGTTTAGTGGACAATATTTGTTAATATAGTGGACAATATCTGATAGCATAATGGACAGTATTTGGTAGTATATTGGACAGTATAGTAGACAATATTTGTTAATATAGTGGACAATATCTGGTAGTATAATGGTCAGTATTTGGTAGTATAAATGACAGTGTAGTGGACAATATTTGTTAATATAGTGGACAATATCTGGTAGTATAATGGACAATATTTGGTAGTATAATGGACAGTATAGTGGACAATATTTGTTAATATAGTGGACAATATCTGGTAGTATAATGGACAGTATTTGGTAGTATAATGGACAGTTTAGTGGACAATATTTGTTAATATAGTGGACAATATCTGGTAGTATAATGGACAGTATTTGGTAGTATAATGGACAGTATAGTGGACAATATTTGTTAATATAGTGGACAATATCTGATAGCATAATGGACAGTATTTGGTAGTATAATTGACAGTATAGTGGACAATATTTGTTAATATAGTGGACAATATCTGGTAGTATAATGGACAATATTTGGTAGTATAATGGACAGTATAGTGGACAATATTTGTTAATATAGTGGACAATATCTGGTAGTATAATGGACAGTATTTGGGAGTATAATGGACAGTATAGTGGACAATATTTGTTAATATAGTGGACAATATTTGGTTGTATAATTGACAGTATAGTGGACAATATTTGGAAGTATAATGGACAGTATTTGGTAGTATAATGGACAGTATAGTGGACAATATTTGTTAATATAGTGGACAATATCTGGTAGTATAATGGACAGTATTTGGTATTATAATGGACAGTATAGTGGACAATATTTGTTAATATAGTGGACAATATCTGGTAGTATAATGGACAGTATTTTGTTCTATAATTGACAGTATAGTGGACAATATTTGTTAATATAGTAGACAATATTTGTTCATATATTGGACAGTATTTGGTAGTATATTGGACAGTATAGTAGACAATATTTGTTAATATAGTGGACAATATCTGGTAGTATAATGGACAGTATTTGGTAGTATAATGGACAGTATAGTGGACAATATTTGTTAATATAGTGGACAATATCTGGTAGTATAATTGACAGTATTTTGTAGTATAATTGACAGTATATTGGACAATATTTGTTAATATAGTAGACAATATTTGTTCGTATATTGGACAGTATTTGGTAGTATATTGGACAGTATAGTAGACAATATTTGTTAATATAGTGGACAATATCTGGTAGTATAATGGTCAGTATTTTGTAGTATAATGGACAGTGTAGTGGACAATATTTGTTAATATAGTGGACAATATCTGGTAGTATAATGGACAATATTTGGTAGTATAATGGACAGTATAGTGGACAATATTTGTTAATATAGTGGACAATATCTGGTAGTATAATGGACAGTATTTGGTAGTATAATGGACAGTTTAGTGGACAATATTTGTTAATATAGTGGACAATATCTGATAGCATAATGGACAGTATTTGGTAGTATAATGGACAGTATGGTGGACAATATTTGTTAATATAGTGGACAATATCTGGTAGTATAATGGACAATATTTGGTAGTATAATGGACAGTATAGTGGACAATATTTGTTAATATAGTGGACAATATCTGGTAGTATAATGGACAGTATTTGGGAGTATAATGGACAGTATAGTGGACAATATTTGTTAATATAGTGGACAATATTTGGTTGTATAATTGACAGTATAGTGGACAATATTTGGTAGTATAATGGACAGTATTTGGTAGTATAATGGACAGTATGGTTGACAATATTTGTTAATATAGTGGACAATATCTGGTAGTATAATGGACAGTATTTGGTAGTATAATGGACAGTATAGAGGACAATATTTGTTAATATAGTGGACAATATCTGGTAGTATAATGGACAGTATTTTGTTCTTTAATTGACAGTATAGTGGACAATATTTGTTAATATAGTAGACAATATTTGTTCATATATTGGACAGTATTTGGTAGTAGATTGGACAGTATAGTAGACAATATTTGTTAATATAGTGGACAATATCTGGTAGTATATTTGACAGTATTTGGTAGTATAATGGACAGTATAGTGGACAATATTTGTTAATATAGTGGACAATATCTGGTAGTATAATTGACAGTATTTGGTAGTATAATGGACAGTATAGTGGACAATATTTGTGAATATAGTGGACAATATCTGGTAGTATAATGGACAGTATTTTGTAGTATAATGGACAGTATAGTGGACAATATTTGTTAATATAGTGGACAATATCTGGTAGTTTAATGGACAGTATTTGGGAGTATAATGGACAGTATAGAGGACAATATTTGTTAATATAGTGGACAATATCTGGTAGTATAATGGACAGTATTTGGGAGTATAATGGACAGTATAGTTGACAATGTTTGTTAATATAGTGGACAATATCTGGTAGTTTAATGGACAGTATTTGGGAGTATAATGGACAGTATAGTGGACAATATTTGTTAATATAGTGGACAATATCTGGTAGTATAATGGACAGTATTTGCTAGTATAATGGACAGTATATTGGAGAATGTTTGTTAATATAGTGGACAATATCTGGTAGTTTAATGGACAGTATTTGGGAGTATAATGGACAGTATAGTGGACAATGTTTGTTAATATAGTGGACAATATCTAGTAGTTTAATGGACAGTATTTGGGAGTATAATGGACAGTATAGTGGACAATATTTGTTAATATAGTGGACAATATCTGGTAGTTTAATGGACAGTATTTGGGAGTATAATGGACAGTATAGTGGACAATATTTGTTAATATAGTGGACAATATCTGATAGCATAATGGACAGTATTTGGGAGTATAATGGACAGTATAGTGGACAATATTTGTTAATATAGTGGACAATATCTGGTAGTATAATGGACAGTATTTGCTAGTATAATGGACAGTATAGTGGACAATATTTGTTAATATAGTGGACAATATCTGATAGCATAATGGACAGTATTTGGGAGTATAATGGACAGTATAGTGGACAATATTTGTTAATATAGTGGACAATATCTGGTAGTATAATGGACAGTATTTGGTAGTATAATAGACAGTATAGTGGACAATATTTGTTAATATAGTGGATAATATCTGGTAGTTTAATGGACAGTATTTGGGAGTATAATGGACAGTATAGAGGACAATATTTGTTAATATAGTGGACAATATCTGGTAGTATAATGGACAGTATTTGGTAGTATAATGGACAGTATAGTGGACAATGTTTGTTAATATAGTGGACAATATCTGGTAGTATAATGGACAGTATTTGCTAGTATAATGGACAGTATAGTGGACAATGTTTGTTAATATAGTGGACAACATCTGGTAGTATAATGGACAGTATTTGGGAGTATAATGGACAGTATAGTGGACAATGTTTGTTAATATAGTGGACAATATCTGGTAGTTTAATGGACAGTATTTGGGAGTATAATGGACAGTATAGAGGACAATATTTGTTAATATAGTGGACAATATCTGGTAGTATAATGGACAGTATTTGGGAGTATAATGGACAGTATAGAGGACAATATTTGTTAATATAGTGGACAATATCTGGTAGTATAATGGACAGTATATGGGAGTATAATGGACAGTATAGTGGACAATGTTTGTTAATATAGTGGACAATATCTGGTAGTTTAATGGACAGTATTTGGGAGTATAATGGACAGTATAGTGGACAATATTTGTTAATATAGTGGACAATATCTGGTAGTTTAATGGACAGTATTTGGGAGTATAATGGACAGTATAGTGGACAATATTTGTTAATATAGTGGACAATATCTGGTAGTTTAATGGACAGTATTTGGGAGTATAATGGACAGTATAGTGGACAATGTTTGTTAATATAGTGGACAATATCTGGTAGTTTAATGGACAGTATTTGGGAGTATGATGGACAGTATAGAGGACAATATTTGTTAATATAGTGGACAATATCTGGTAGTATAATGGACAGTATTTGGGAGTATAATGGACAGTATAGAGGACAATATTTGTTAATATAGTGGACAATATCTGGTAGTATAATGGACAGTGTATGGGAGTATAATGGACAGTATAGTGGACAATGTTTGTTAATATAGTGGACAATATCTGGTAGTTTAATGGACAGTATTTGGGAGTATAATGGACAGTATAGTGGACAATATTTGTTAATATAGTGGACAATACCTGGTAGTTTAATGGACAGTATTTGGGAGTATAATGGACAGTATAGTGGACAATATTTGTTAATATAGTGGACAATATCTGGTAGTTTAATGGACAGTATTTGGGAGTATAATGGACAGTATAGTGGACAATGTTTGTTAATATAGTGGACAATATCTGGTAGTTTAATGGACAGTATTTGGGAGTATAATGGACAGTATAATGGACAATATTTATTAATATAGTGGACAATATCTGGTAGTTTAATGGACAGTATTTGGGAGTATGATGGACAGTATAGTGGACAATATTTGTTAATATAGTGGACAATATCTGGTAGTATAATGGACAGTATTTGCTAATATAATGGACAGAATAGTGGACAATGTTTGTTAATATAGTGGACAATATCTGGTAGTTTAATGGACAGTATTTGGGAGTATAATGGACAGTATAGTGGACAATGTTTGTTAATATAGTGGACAATATCTGGTAGTTTAATGGACAGTTTTTGGGAGTATAATGGACAGTATACTGGACAATATTTGTTAATATAGTGGACAATATCTGGTAGTTTAATGGACAGTATTTGGGAGTATAATGGACAGTATAGTGGACAATATTTGTTAATATAGTGGACAATATCTGGTAGTATAATGGACAGTATTTGCTAGTATAATGGACAGTATAGTGGACAATGTTTGTTAATATAGTGGACAATATCTGGTAGTTTAATGGACAGTATTTGGGAGTATAATGGACAGTATAGTGGACAATGTTTGTTAATATAGTGGACAATATCTGGTAGTTTAATGGACAGTATTTGGGAGTATGATGGACAGTATAGTGGACAATATTTGTTAATATAGTGGACAATATCTGGTAGTATAATGGACAGTATTTGGGAGTATAATGGACAGTATAGTGGACAATATTTGTTAATATAGTGGACAATATTTGGTTGTATAATTGACAGTATAGTGGACAATATTTGGTAGTATAATGGACAGTATTTGGTAGTATAATGGACAGTATAGTGGACAATATTTGTTAATATAGTGGACAATATCTGGTAGTATAATGGACAGTATTTGGTAGTATAATGGACAGTATAGTGGACAATATTTGTTAATATAGTGGACAATATCTGGTAGTATAATGGACAGTATTTTGTTCTATAATTGACAGTATAGTGGACAATATTTGTTAATATAGTAGACAATATTTGTTCATATATTGGACAGTATTTGGTAGTATATTGGACAGTATAGTAGACAATATTTGTTAATATAGTGGACAATATCTGGTAGTATATTTGACAGTATTTGGTAGTATAATGGACAGTATAGTGAACAATATTTGTTAATATAGTGGACAATATCTGGTAGTATAATGGACAGTATTTGGTAGTATAATGGACAGTATAGTGGACAATATTTGTTAATATAGTGGACAATATCTGGTAGTATGATTGACAGTATTTTGTAGTATAATTGACAGTATATTGGACAATATTTGTTAATATAGTAGACAATATTTGTTCGTATATTGGACAGTATTTGGTAGTATATTGGACAGTATAGTAGACAATATTTGTTAATATAGTGGACAATATCTGGTAGTATAATGGTCAGTATTTGGTAGTATAATGGACAGTGTAGTGGACAATATTTGTTAATATAGTGGACAATATCTGGTAGTATAATGGACAATATTTGGTAGTATAATGGACAGTATAGTGGACAATATTTGTTAATATAGTGGACAATATCTGGTAGTATAATGGACAGTATTTGGTAGTATAATGGACAGTTTAGTGGACAATATTTGTTAATATAGTGGACAATATCTGATAGCATAATGGACAGTATTTGGTAGTATATTGGACAGTATAGTAGACAATATTTGTTAATATAGTGGACAATATCTGGTAGTATAATGGTCAGTATTTGGTAGTATAATGGACAGTGTAGTGGACAATATTTGTTAATATAGTGGACAATATCTGGTAGTATAATGGACAATATTTGGTAGTATAATGGACAGTATAGTGGACAATATTTGTTAATATAGTGGACAATATCTGGTAGTATAATGGACAGTATTTGGTAGTATAATGGACAGTTTAGTGGACAATATTTGTTAATATAGTGGACAATATCTGGTAGTATAATGGACAGTATTTGGTAGTATAATGGACAGTATAGTGGACAATATTTGTTAATATAGTGGACAATATCTGATAGCATAATGGACAGTATTTGGTAGTATAATTGACAGTATAGTGGACAATATTTGTTAATATAGTGGACAATATCTGGTAGTATAATGGACAATATTTGGTAGTATAATGGACAGTATAGTGGACAATATTTGTTAATATAGTGGACAATATCTGGTAGTATAATGGACAGTATTTGGGAGTATAATGGACAGTATAGTGGACAATATTTGTTAATATAGTGGACAATATTTGGTTGTATAATTGACAGTATAGTGGACAATATTTGGAAGTATAATGGACAGTATTTGGTAGTATAATGGACAGTATAGTGGACAATATTTGTTAATATAGTGGACAATATCTGGTAGTATAATGGACAGTATTTGGTAGTATAATGGACAGTATAGTGGACAATATTTGTTAATATAGTGGACAATATCTGGTAGTATAATGGACAGTATTTTGTTCTATAATTGACAGTATAGTGGACAATATTTGTTAATATAGTAGACAATATTTGTTCATATATTGGACAGTATTTGGTAGTATATTGGACAGTATAGTAGACAATATTTGTTAATATAGTGGACAATATCTGGTAGTATAATGGACAGTATTTGGTAGTATAATGGACAGTATAGTGGACAATATTTGTTAATATAGTGGACAATATCTGGTAGTATAATTGACAGTATTTTGTAGTATAATTGACAGTATATTGGACAATATTTGTTAATATAGTAGACAATATTTGTTCGTATATTGGACAGTATTTGGTAGTATATTGGACAGTATAGTAGACAATATTTGTTAATATAGTGGACAATATCTGGTAGTATAATGGTCAGTATTTTGTAGTATAATGGACAGTGTAGTGGACAATATTTGTTAATATAGTGGACAATATCTGGTAGTATAATGGACAATATTTGGTAGTATAATGGACAGAATAGTGGACAATATTTGTTAATATAGTGGACAATATCTGGTAGTATAATGGACAGTATTTGGTAGTATAATGGACAGTTTAGTGGACAATATTTGTTAATATAGTGGACAATATCTGATAGCATAATGGACAGTATTTGGTAGTATAATGGACAGTATGGTGGACAATATTTGTTAATATAGTGGACAATATCTGGTAGTATAATGGACAATATTTGGTAGTATAATGGACAGTATAGTGGACAATATTTGTTAATATAGTGGACAATATCTGGTAGTATAATGGACAGTATTTGGGAGTATAATGGACAGTATAGTGGACAATATTTGTTAATATAGTGGACAATATTTGGTTGTATAATTGACAGTATAGTGGACAATATTTGGTAGTATAATGGACAGTATTTGGTAGTATAATGGACAGTATGGTTGACAATATTTGTTAATATAGTGGACAATATCTGGTAGTATAATGGACAGTATTTGGTAGTATAATGGACAGTATAGAGGACAATATTTGTTAATATAGTGGACAATATCTGGTAGTATAATGGACAGTATTTTGTTCTTTAATTGACAGTATAGTGGACAATATTTGTTAATATAGTAGACAATATTTGTTCATATATTGGACAGTATTTGGTAGTAGATTGGACAGTATAGTAGACAATATTTGTTAATATAGTGGACAATATCTGGTAGTATATTTGACAGTATTTGGTAGTATAATGGACAGTATAGTGGACAATATTTGTTAATATAGTGGACAATATCTGGTAGTATAATTGACAGTATTTGGTAGTATAATGGACAGTATAGTGGACAATATTTGTGAATATAGTGGACAATATCTGGTAGTATAATGGACAGTATTTTGTAGTATAATGGACAGTATAGTGGACAATATTTGTTAATATAGTGGACAATATTTGTTCGTATATTGGACAGTATTTGGTAGTATAATGGACAGTATAGTAGACAATATTTGTTAATATAGTGGACAATATCTGGTAGTTTAATGGACAGTATTTGGGAGTATAATGGACAGTATAGTGGACAATATTTGTTAATATAGTGGACAATATCTGATAGCATAATGGACAGTATTTGGGAGTATAATGGACAGTATAGTGGACAATATTTGTTAATATAGTGGACAATATCTGGTAGTATAATGGACAGTATTTGCTAGTATAATGGACAGTATAGTGGACAATATTTGTTAATATAGTGGACAATATCTGATAGCATAATGGACAGTATTTGGGAGTATAATGGACAGTATAGTGGACAATATTTGTTAATATAGTGGACAATATCTGGTAGTATAATGGACAGTATTTGGTAGTATAATAGACAGTATAGTGGACAATATTTGTTAATATAGTGGATAATATCTGGTAGTTTAATGGACAGTATTTGGGAGTATAATGGACAGTATAGAGGACAATATTTGTTAATATAGTGGACAATATCTGGTAGTATAATGGACAGTATTTGGTAGTATAATGGACAGTATAGTGGACAATGTTTGTTAATATAGTGGACAATATCTGGTAGTATAATGGACAGTATTTGCTAGTATAATGGACAGTATAGTGGACAATGTTTGTTAATATAGTGGACAACATCTGGTAGTATAATGGACAGTATTTGGGAGTATAATGGACAGTATAGTGGACAATGTTTGTTAATATAGTGGACAATATCTGGTAATTTAATGGACAGTATTTGGGAGTATAATGGACAGTATAGAGGACAATATTTGTTAATATAGTGGACAATATCTGGTAGTATAATGGACAGTATTTGGGAGTATAATGGACAGTATAGAGGACAATATTTGTTAATATAGTGGACAATATCTGGTAGTATAATGGACAGTATATGGGAGTATAATGGACAGTATAGTGGACAATGTTTGTTAATATAGTGGACAATATCTGGTAGTTTAATGGACAGTATTTGGGAGTATAATGGACAGTATAGTGGACAATATTTGTTAATATAGTGGACAATATCTGGTAGTTTAATGGACAGTATTTGGGAGTATAATGGACAGTATAGTGGACAATATTTGTTAATATAGTGGACAATATCTGGTAGTTTAATGGACAGTATTTGGGAGTATAATGGACAGTATAGTGGACAATGTTTGTTAATATAGTGGACAATATCTGGTAGTTTAATGGACAGTATTTGGGAGTATGATGGACAGTATAGTGGACAATATTTATTAATATAGTGGACAATATCTGGTAGTTTAATGGACAGTATTTGGGAGTATGATGGACAGTATAGAGGACAATATTTGTTAATATAGTGGACAATATCTGGTAGTATAATGGACAGTATTTGCGAGTATAATGGACAGAATAGAGGACAATATTTGTTAATATAGTGGACAATATCTGGTAGTATAATGGACAGTATATGGGAGTATAATGGACAGTATAGTGGACAATGTTTGTTAATATAGTGGACAATATCTGGTAGTTTAATGGACAGTATTTGGGAGTATAATGGACAGTATAGTGGACAATATTTGTTAATATAGTGGACAATATCTGGTAGTTTAATGGACAGTATTTGGGAGTATAATGGACAGTATAGTGGACAATATTTGTTAATATAGTGGACAATATCTGGTAGTTTAATGGACAGTATTTGGGAGTATAATGGACAGTATAGTGGACAATGTTTGTTAATATAGTGGACAATATCTGGTAGTTTAATGGACAGTATTTGGGAGTATAATGGACAGTATAGTGGACAATATTTATTAATATAGTGGACAATATCTGGTAGTTTAATGGACAGTATTTGGGAGTATGATGGACAGTATAGTGGACAATATTTGTTAATATAGTGGACAATATCTGGTAGTATAATGGACAGTATTTGCTAATATAATGGACAGAATAGTGGACAATGTTTGTTAATATAGTGGACAATATCTGGTAGTTTAATGGACAGTATTTGGGAGTATAATGGACAGTATAGTGGACAATGTTTGTTAATATAGTGGACAATATCTGGTAGTTTAATGGACAGTATTTGGGAGTATAATGGACAGTATACTGGACAATATTTGTTAATATAGTGGACAATATCTGGTAGTTTAATGGACAGTATTTGGGAGTATAATGGACAGTATAGTGGACAATATTTGTTAATATAGTGGACAATATCTGGTAGTATAATGGACAGTATTTGCTAGTATAATGGACAGTATAGTGGACAATGTTTGTTAATATAGTGGACAATATCTGGTAGTTTAATGGACAGTATTTGGGAGTATAATGGACAGTATAGTGGACAATGTTTGTTAATGTAGTGGACAATATCTGGTAGTTTAATGGACAGTATTTGGGAGTATAATGGACAGTATAGTGGACAATGTTTGTTAATATAGTGGACAATATCTGGTAGTATAATGGACAGTATTTGCTAGTATAATGGACAGTATAGTGGAAAATATTTGTTAATATAGTGGACAATATCTGGTAGTATAATTGACAGTATTTGGTAGTATAATGGACAGTATAGTGGACAATATTTGTTAATATAGTGGACAATATCTGGTAGTATAATGGACAGTATTTGGGAGTATAATGGACAGTATAGTGGACAATGTTTGTTAATATAGTGGACAATATCTGGTAGTTTAATGGACAGTATTTGGGAGTATAATGGACAGTATAGAGGACAATATTTGTTAATAGAGTGGACAATATCTGGTAGTATAATGGACAGTATTTGGGAGTATAATGGACAGTATAGAGGACAATATTTGTTAATATAGTGGACAATATCTGGTAGTATAATGGACAGTATATGGGAGTATAATGGACAGTATAGTGGACAATGTTTGTTAATACAGTGGACAATATCTGGTAGTTTAATGGACAGTATTTGGGAGTATAATGGACAGTATAGTGGACAATATTTGTTAATATAGTGGACAATATCAGGTAGTTTAATGGACAGTATTTGGGAGTATAATGGACAGTATAGTGGACAATATTTGTTAATATAGTGGACAATATCTGGTAGTTTAATGGACAGTATTTGGGAGTATAATGGACAGTATAGTGGACAATGTTTGTTAATATAGTGGACAATATCTGGTAGTTTAATGGACAGTATTTGGGAGTATAATGGACAGTATAGTGGACAATATTTATTAATATAGTGGACAATATCTGGTAGTTTAATGGACAGTATTTGGGAGTATGATGGACAGTATAGAGGACAATATTTGTAAATGTAGTGGACAATATCTGGTAGTATAATGGACAGTATTTGGGAGTATAATGGACAGTATAGAGGACAATATTTGTTAATATAGTGGACAATATCTGGTAGTATAATGGACAGTATATGGGAGTATAATGGACAGTATAGTGGACAATGTTTGTTAATATAGTGGACAATATCTGGTAGTTTAATGGACAGTATTTGGGAGTATAATGGACAGTATAGTGGACAATATTTGTTAATATAGTGGACAATATCTGGTAGTTTAATGGACAGTATTTGGGAGTATAATGGACAGTATAGTGGACAATATTTGTTAATATAGTGGACAATATCTGGTAGTTTAATGGACAGTATTTGGGTGTATAATGGACAGTATAGTGGACAATGTTTGTTAATATAGTGGACAATATCTGGTAGTTTAATGGACAGTATTTGGGAGTATAATGGACAGTATAGTGGACAATATTTATTAATATAGTGGACATTATCTGGTAGTTTAATGGACAGTATTTGGGAGTATGATGGACAGTATAGTGGACAATATTTGTTAATATAGTGGACAATATCTGGTAGTATAATGGACAGTATTTGCTCATATAATGGACAGAATAGTGGACAATGTTTGTTAATATAGTGGACAATATCTGGTCGTTTAATGGACAGTATTTGGGAGTATAATGGACAGTATAGTGGACAATGTTTGTTAATATAGTGGACAATATCTGGTAGTTTAATGGACAGTATTTGGGAGTATAATGGACAGTATACTGGACAATATTTGTTAATATAGTGGACAATATCTGGTAGTTTAATGGACAGTATTTGGGAGTATAATGGACAGTATAGTGGACAATATTTGTTAATATAGTGGACAATATCTGGTAGTATAATGGACAGTATTTGCTAGTATAATGGACAGTATAGTGGACAATGTTTGTTAATATAGTGGACAATATCTGGTAGTTTAATGGACAGTATTTGGGAGTATAATGGACAGTATAGTGGACAATGTTTGTTAATATAGTGGACAATATCTGGTAGTTTAATGGACAGTATTTGGGAGTATAATGGACAGTATAGTGGACAATGTTTGTTAATATAGTGGACAATATCTGGTAGTTTAATGGACAGTATTTGGGAGTATAATGGACAGTATAGTGGACAATATTTGTTAATATAGTGGACAATATCTGGTAGTATAATGGACAGTATTTGCTAGTATAATGGACAGTATAGTGGACAATATTTGTTAATATAGTGGACAATATCTGGTAGTATAATTGACAGTATTTGGTAGTATAATGGACAGTATAGTGGACAATATTTGTTAATATAGTGGACAATATCTGGTAGTATAATGGACAGTATAGTGGACAATGTTTGTTAATATAGTGGACAATATCTGGTAGTATAATAGACAGTATTTGGGAGTATAATGGACAGTATAGTGGACAATATTTGTTAATATAGTGGACAATATTTGGTTGTATAATTGTCAGTATAGTGGACAATATTTGGTAGTATAATGGACAGTATTTGGTAGTATAATGGAAAGTATAGTTGACAATATTTTTTAATATAGTTGACAATATCTGGTTGTATAATTCACAGTATTTGGTAGTAAAATGGACAGTATAGTGGTCAATATTTGTTAATATAGTGGACAATATCTGATAGCATAATGGACAGTATTTGGTAGTATAATGGACAGTATAGTGGACAATATTTGTTAATAATGTGGACAATATCTGGTAGTATAATTAACAGTATTTGGTAGTATAATGGACAGTATAGTGGACAATGTTTGTTAATATAGTGGACAATATCTGGTAGTATAATGGACAGTATTTGCTAGTATAATGGACAGTATAGTGGACAATGTTTGTTAATATAGTGGACAATATCTGGTAGTATAATGGACAGTATTTGGGAGTATAATGGACAGTATAGTGGACAATATTTGTTAATATAGTGGACAATATCTGGTAGTATAATGGACAGTATTTGGTAGTATAATGGACAGTATAGTGGACAATATTTGTTAATATAGTGGACAATATCTGGTAGTTTAATGGACAGTATTTGGGAGTATAATGGACAGTATAGTGGACAATATTTGTTAATATAGTGGACAATATCTGGTAGTATAATGGACAGTATTTGCTACTATAATGGACAGTATAGTGGACAATGTTTTTTAATATAGTGGACAATATCTGGTAGTATAATGGACAGTATTTGCTAGTATAATGGACAGTATAGTGGACAATGTTTGTTAATATAGTGGACAATATCTGGTAGTATAATCGACAGTATTTGCTAGTATAATGGACAGTATAGTGGACAATGTTTGTTAATATAGTGGACAATATCTGGTAGTATAATGGACAGTATTTGCTCGTATAATGGACAGTATAGTGGACAATGTTTGTTAATATAGTGGACAATATCTGGTATTATAATGGACAGTATTTGCTAGTATAATGGCAGTATAGTGGACAATGTTTGTTAATATAGTGGACAATATCTGGTAGTATAATGGACAGTATTTGGGAGTATAATGGACAGTAGAGTGGACAATGTTTGTTAATATAGTGGACAATATCTGGTAGTTTAATGGACAGTATTTGGGAGTATAATGGACAGTATAGAGGACAATATTTGTTAATATAGTGGACAATATCTGGTAGTTTAATGGACAGTATTTGGGAGTATAATGGACAGTATAGAGGACAATATTTGTTAATATAGTGGACAATATCTGGTAGTATAATGGACAGTATTTGGGAGTATAATGGACAGTATAGTTGACAATGTTTGTTAATATAGTGGACAATATCTGGTAGTTTAATGGACAGTATTTGGGAGTATAATGGACAGTATAGTGGACAATATTTGTTAATATAGTGGACAATATCTGGTAGTTTAATGGACAGTATTTGGGAGTATAATGGACAGTATAGTGGACAATATTTGTTAATATAGTGGACAATATCTGGTAGTATAATGGACAGTATTTGCTAGTATAATGGACAGTATATTGGAGAATGTTTGTTAATATAGTGGACAATATCTGGTAGTTTAATGGACAGTATTTGGGAGTATAATGGACAGTATAGTGGACAATGTTTGTTAATATAGTGGACAATATCTAGTAGTTTAATGGACAGTATTTGGGAGTATAATGGACAGTATAGTGGACAATATTTGTTAATATAGTGGACAATATCTGGTAGTTTAATGGACAGTATTTGGGAGTATAATGGACAGTATAGTGGACAAAATTTGTTAATATAGTGGACAATATCTGATAGCATAATGGACAGTATTTGGGAGTATAATGGACAGTATAGTGGACAATATTTGTTAATATAGTGGACAATATCTGGTAGTATAATGGACAGTATTTGCTAGTATAATGGACAGTATAGTGGACAATATTTGTTAATATAGTGGACAATATCTGATAGCATAATGGACAGTATTTGGGAGTATAATGGACAGTATAGTGGACAATATTTGTTAATATAGTGGACAATATCTGGTAGTATAATGGACAGTATTTGGTAGTATAATAGACAGTATAGTGGACAATATTTGTTAATATAGTGGATAATATCTGGTAGTTTAATGGACAGTATTTGGGAGTATAATGGACAGTATAGAGGACAATATTTGTTAATATAGTGGACAATATCTGGTAGTATAATGGACAGTATTTGGTAGTATAATGGTCAGTATAGTGGACAATGTTTGTTAATATAGTGGACAATATCTGGTAGTATAATGGACAGTATTTGCTAGTATAATGGACAGTATAGTGGACAATGTTTGTTAATATAGTGGACAACATCTGGTAGTATAATGGACAGTATTTGGGAGTATAATGGACAGTATAGTGGACAATGTTCGTTAATATAGTGGACAATATCTGGTAGTTTAATGGACAGTATTTGGGAGTATAATGGACAGTATAGAGGACAATATTTGTTAATATAGTGGACAATATCTGGTAGTATAATGGACAGTATTTGGGAGTATAATGGACAGTATAGAGGACAATATTTGTTAATATAGTGGACAATATCTGGTAGTATAATGGACAGTATATGGGAGTATAATGGACAGTATAGTGGACAATGTTTGTTAATATAGTGGACAATATCTGGTAGTTTAATGGACAGTATTTGGGAGTATAATGGACAGTATAGTGGACAATATTTGTTAATATAGTGGACAATATCTGGTAGTTTAATGGACAGTATTTGGGAGTATAATGGACAGTATAGTGGACAATATTTGTTAATATAGTGGACAATATCTGGTAGTTTAATGGACAGTATTTGGGAGTATAATGGACAGTATAGTGGACAATGTTTGTTAATATAGTGGACAATATCTGGTAGTTTAATGGACAGTATTTGGGAGTATGATGGACAGTATAGTGGACAATATTTATTAATATAATGGACAATATCTGGTAGTTTAATGGACAGTATTTGGGAGTATGATGGACAGTATAGAGGACAATATTTGTTAATATAGTGGACAATATCTGGTAGTATAATGGACAGTATTTGGGAGTATAATGGACAGTATAGAGGACAATATTTGTTAATATAGTGGACAATATCTGGTAGTATAATGGACAGTGTATGGGAGTATAATGGACAGTATGGTGGACAATGTTTGTTAATATAGTGGACAATATCTGGTAGTTTAATGGACAGTATTTGGGAGTATAATGGACAGTATAGTGGACAATATTTGTTAATATAGTGGACAATACCTGGTAGTTTAATGGACAGTATTTGGGAGTATAATGGACAGTATAGTGGACAATATTTGTTAATATAGTGGACAATATCTGGTAGTTTAATGGACAGTATTTGGGAGTATAATGGACAGTATAGTGGACAATGTTTGTTAATATAGTGGACAATATCTGGTAGTTTAATGGACAGTATTTGGGAGTATAATGGACAGTATAATGGACAATATTTATTAATATAGTGGACAATATCTGGTAGTTTAATGGACAGTATTTGGGAGTATGATGGACAGTATAGTGGACAATATTTGTTAATATAGTGGACAATATCTGGTAGTATAATGGACAGTATTTGCTAATATAATGGACAGAATAGTGGACAATGTTTGTTAATATAGTGGACAATATCTGGTAGTTTAATGGACAGTATTTGGGAGTATAATGGACAGTATAGTGGACAATGTTTGTTAATATAGTGGACAATATCTGGTAGTTTAATGGACAGTATTTGGGAGTATAATGGACAGTATACTGGACAATATTTGTTAATATAGTGGACAATATCTGGTAGTTTAATGGACAGTATTTGGGAGTATAATGGACAGTATAGTGGACAATATTTGTTAATATAGTGGACAATATCTGGTAGTATAATGGACAGTATTTGCTAGTATAATGGACAGTATAGTGGACAATGTTTGTTAATATAGTGGACAATATCTGGTAGTTTAATGGACAGTATTTGGGAGTATAATGGACAGTATAGTGGACAATGTTTGTTAATATAGTGGACAATATCTGGTAGTTTAATGGACAGTATTTGGGAGTATAATGGACAGTATAGTGGACAATGTTTGTTAATATAGTGGACAATATCTGGTAGTTTAATGGACAGTATTTGGGAGTATAATGGACAGTATAGTGGACAATATTTGTTAATATAGTGGACAATATCTGGTAGTATAATGGACAGTATTTGCTAGTATAATGGACAGTATAGTGGACAATATTTGTTAATATAGTGGACAATATCTGGTAGTATAATTGACAGTATTTGGTAGTATAATGGACAGTATAGTGGAAAATATTTGTTAATATAGTGGACAATATCTGGTAGTATAATGGACAGTATTTGGGAGTATAATGGACAGTATAGTGGACAATGTTTGTTAATATAGTGGACAATATCTGGTAGTTTAATGGACAGTATTTGGGAGTATAATGGACAGTATAGAGGACAATATTTGTTAATATAGTGGACAATATCTGGTAGTATAATGGACAGTATTTGGGAGTATAATGGACAGTATAGAGGACAATATTTGTTAATATAGTGGACAATATCTGGTAGTATAATGGACAGTATATGGGAGTATAATGGATAGTATAGTGGACAATGTTTGTTAATACAGTGGACAATATCTGGTAGTTTAATGGACTGTATTTGGGAGTATAATGGACAGTATAGTGGACAATATTTGTTAATATAGTGGACAATATCTGGTAGTTTAATGGACAGTATTTGGGAGTATAATGGACAGTATAGTGGACAATATTTGTTACTATAGTGGACAATATCTGGTAGTTTAATGGACAGTATTTGGGAGTATAATGGACAGTATAGTGGACAATATTTGTTAATATAGTGGACAATATCTGGTAGTATAATGGACAGTATTTGCTAGTATAATGGACAGTATAGTGGACAATGTTTGTTAATATCGTGGACAATATCTGGTAGTTTAATGGACAGTATTTGGGAGTATAATGGACAGTATAGTGGACAATGTTTGTTAATATAGTGGACAATATCTGGTAGTTTAATGGACAGTATTTGGGAGTATAATGGACAGTATAGTGGACAATGTTTGTTAATATAGTGGACAATATCTGGTAGTTTAATGGACAGTATTTGGGAGTATAATGGACAGTATAGTGGACAATATTTGTTAATATAGTGGACAATATCTGGTAGTATAATGGACAGTATTTGCTAGTATAATGGACAGTATAGTGGACAATATTTGTTAATATAGTGGACAATATCTGGTAGTATAATTGATTGTATTTGGTAGTATAATGGACAGTATAGTGGACAATATTTGTTAATATAGTGGACAATATCTGGTAGTATAATGGACAGTATAGTGGACAATGTTTGTTAATATAGTGGACAATATCTGGTAGTATAATGGACAGTATTTGGGAGTATAATGGACAGTATAGTGGACAATATTTGTTAATATATTGGACAATATCAGGTAGTATAATGGTCAGTATTTGGGAGTATAATGGACAGTATAGTGGACAATATTTCTTAATATAGTGGACAATATTTGGTTGTATAATTGACAGTATAGTAGAAAATATTTGGTAGTATAATGGACAGTATTTGGTAGTATAATGGACAGTATAGTGGACAATATTTGTTAATATAGTGGACAATACCTGGTTGTATAATGGACAGTATTTGGTAGTATTATGGACAGTATAGTGGACATTATTTGTTAATATAGTTGAAATTACTTGGTGGTATAATGGACAGTATTTGGGAGTATAATTGACAGTATAGTGGACAATACTTGTTAATATAGTGGACAATATCTGGTAGTATAATGGACAGTATTTGGGAGTATAATGGACAGTATAGTGGACAATATTTGTTAATATAGTGGACAATATTTGTTTGTATAATTGTCAGTATAGTGGACAATATTTGGTAGTATAATGGACAGTATTTGGTAGTATAATGGACATTATAGTGGACAATGTTTGTTAATATAGTGGACAATATCTGGTAGTTTAATGGACAGTATTTGGGAGTATAATGGACAGTATAGTGGACAATATTTGTTAATATAGTGGTCAATATCTGGTAGTATAATGGACAGTATTTGCTAGTATAATGGACAGTATAGTGGACAATATTTGTTAATATAGTGGACAATATCTGGTAGTATAATTGACAGTATTTGGTAGTATAGTGGTCAGTATAGTGGACAATATTTGTTAATATAGTGGACAATATCTGGTAGTATAATGGACAGTATAGTGGACAATGTTTGTTAATATAGTGGACAATATCTGGTAGTATAATGGACAGTATTTGGGAGTATAATGGACAGTATAGTGGACAATATTTGTTAATAGAGTGGACAATATCTGGTAGTATAATGGTCAGTATTTGGGAGTATAATGGACAGTATAGTGGACAATATTTCTTAATATAGTGGACAATATTTGGTTGTATAATTGACAGTATAGTAGAAAATATTTGGTAGTATAATGGACAGTATTTTGTAGTATAATGGACAGTATAGTGGACAATATTTGTTAATATAGTGGACAATACCTGGTTGTATAATGGACAGTATTTGGTAGTATTATGGACAGTATAGTGGACAATATTTGTTAATATAGTTGAAATTACTTGGTGGTATAATGGACAGTATTTGGGAGTATAATTGACAGTATAGTGGACAATACTTGTTAATATAGTGGACAATATCTGGTAGTATAATGGACAGTATTTGTGAGTATAATGGACAGTATAGTGGACAATATTTGTTAATATAGTGGACAATATTTGGTTGTATAATTGTCAGTATAGTGGACAATATTTGGTAGTATAATGGACAGTATTTGGTAGTATAATGGACAGTATAGTTGACAATATTTTTTAATATTGTTGACAATATCTGGTTGTATAATTCACAGTATTTGGTAGTAAAATGGACAGTATAGTGGTCAATATTTGTTAATATAGTGGACAATATCTGATAGCATAATGGACAGTATTTGGTAGTATAATGGACAGTATAGTGGACAATATTTGTTAATAGAGTGGACAATATCTGGTAGTATAATTGACAGTATTTGGTAGTATAATGGACAGTATAGTGGACAATATTTGTTAATATAGTGGACAATATCCGGTGTATAATGGACAGTATTTGGTAGTATAATGGACAGTATAGTGGACAATATTTGTTAATATAGTGGACAATATCTGGTAGTATAATGGACAGTATTTGGTAGTATAATGGACAGTATAGTGGACAATGTTTGTTAATATAGTGGACAATATCTGGTAGTTTAATGGACAGTATTTGGGAGTATAATGGACAGTATAGAGGACAATATTTGTTAATATAGTGGACAATATCTGGTAGTTTAATGGACAGTATTTGGGAGTATAATGGACAGTATAGTGGACAATATTTGTTAATATAGTGGACAATATCTGGTAGTATAATGGACAGTATAGAGGACAATATTTGTTAATATAGTGGAAAATATCTGGTAGTATAATGGACAGTATTTGGGAGTATAATGGACAGTATAGTGGACAATATTTGTTAATATAGTGGACAATATCTGGTAGTATAATGGACAGTATATGGGAGTATAATGGACAGTATAGTGGACAATGTTTGTTAATATAGTGGACAATATCTGGTAGTTTAATGGACAGTATTTGGGAGTATAATGGACAGTATAGTGGACAATATTTGTTAATATAGTGGACAATATCTGGTAGTTTAATGGACAGTATTTGGGAGTATAATGGACAGTATAGTGGACAATATTTGTTAATATAGTGGACAATATCTGGTAGTATAATGGACAGTATTTTCTAGTATAATGGTGGGTATAGTGGACAATGTTTGTTAATATAGTGGACAATATCTGGTAGTTTAATGGACAGTATTTGGGAGTATAATGGACAGTATAGTGGACAATGTTTGTTAATATAGTGGACAATATCTGGTAGTTTAATGGACAGTATTTGGGAGTATAATGGACAGTATAGTGGACAATATTTATTAATATAGTGGACAATATCTGGTAGTTTAATGGACAGTATTTGGGAGTATAATGGACAGTATAGTGGACAATATTTGTTAATATAGTGGACAATATCTGGTAGTATAATGGACAGTATTTGCTAATATAATGGACAGTATAGTGGACAATGTTTGTTAATATAGTGGACAATATCTGGTAGTTTAATGGACAGTATTTGGGAGTATAATGGACAGTATATTGGACAATGTTTGTTAATATAGTGGACAATATCTGGTAGTTTAATGGACAGTATTTGGGAGTATAATGGACAGTATAGTGGACAATATTTGTTAATATAGTGGACAATATCTGGTAGTTTAATGGACAGTATTTGGGAGTATAATGGACAGTATAGTGGACAATATTTGTTAATATAGTGGACAATATCTGGTAGTATAATGGACAGTATTTGCTAGTATAATGGACAGTATAGTGGACAATGTTTGTTAATATAGTGGACAATATCTGGTAGTTTAATGGACAGTATTTGGGAGTATAATGGACAGTATAGTGGACAATGTTTGTTAATATAGTGGACAATATCTGGTAGTTTAATGGACAGTATTTGGGAGTATAATGGACAGTATAGTGGACAATATTTGTTAATATAGTGGACAATATCTGGTAGTTTAATGGACAGTATTTGGGAGTATAATGGACAGTATAGTGGACAATGATTGTTAATATAGTGGACAATATCTGGTAGTTTAATGGACAGTATTTGGGAGTATAATGGACAGTATAGTGGACAATATTTATTAATATAGTGGACAATATCTGGTAGTTTAATGGACAGTATTTGGGAGTATGATGGACAGTATAGAGGACAATATTTGTTAATATAGTGGACAATATCTGGTAGTATAATGGACAGTATTTGGGAGTATAATGGACAGTATAGAGGACAATATTTGTTAATATAGTGGACAATATCTGGTAGTATAATGGACAGTATATGGGAGTATAATGGACAGTATAGTGGACAATGTTTGTTAATATAGTGGACAATATCTGGTAGTTTAATGGACAGTATTTGGGAGTATAATGGACAGTATAGTGGACAATATTTGTTAATATAGTGGACAATATCTGGTAGTTTAATGGACAGTATTTGGGAGTATAATGGACAGTATAGTGGACAATATTTGTTAATATAGTGGACAATATCTGGTAGTTTAATGGACAGTATTTGGGTGTATAATGGACAGTATAGTGGACAATGTTTGTTAATATAGTGGACAATATCTGGTAGTTTAATGGACAGTATTTGGGAGTATAATGGACAGTATAGTGGACAATATTTATTAATATAGTGGACAATATCTGGTAGTTTAATGGACAGTATTTGGGAGTATGATGGACAGTATAGTGGACAATATTTGTTAATATAGTGGACAATATCTGGTAGTATAATGGACAGTATTTGCTAATATAATGGACAGAATAGTGGACAATGTTTGTTAATATAGTGGACAATATCTGGTAGTTTAATGGACAGTATTTGGGAGTATAATGGACAGTATAGTGGACAATGTTTGTTAATATAGTGGACAATATCTGGCAGTATAATGGACAGTATTTGGGAGTATAATGGACAGTATAGTGGACAATATTTGTTAATATAGTGGACAATATCAGGTAGTATAATGGTCAATATTTGGGAGTATAATGGACAGTATAGTGGACAATATTTCTTAATATAGTGGACAATATTTGGTTGTATAATTGACAGTATAGTAGAAAATATTTGGTAGTATAATGGACAGTATTTGGTAGTATAATGGACAGTATAGTGGACAATATTTGTTAATATAGTGGACAATACCTGGTTGTATAATGGACAGTATTTGGTAGTATTATGGACAGTATAGTGGACAATATTTGTTAATATAGTTGAAATTACTTGGTGGTATAATGGACAGTATTTGGGAGTATAATTGACAGTATAGTGGACAATACTTGTTAATATAGTGGACAATATCTGGTAGTATAATGGACAGTATTTGGGAGTATAATGGACAGTATAGTGGACAATATTTGTTAATATAGTGGACAATATTTGGTTGTATAATTGTCAGTATAGTGGACAATATTTGGTAGTATAATGGACAGTATTTGGTAGTATAATGGACAGTATAGTTGACAATATTTTTTAATATAGTTGACAATATCTGGTTGTATAATTCACAGTATTTGGTAGTAAAATGGACAGTATAGTGGTCAATATTTGTTAATATAGTGGACAATATCTGATAGCATAATGGACAGTATTTGGTAGTATAATGGACAGTATAGTGGACAATATTTGTTAATATAGTGGACAACATCTGGTAGTATAATTGACAGTATTTGGTAGTATAATGGACAGTATAGTGGACAATGTTTGTTAATATAGTGGACAATATCTGGTAGTATAATGGACAGTATTTGCTAGTATAATGGACAGTATAGTGGACAATGTTAGTTAATATAGTGGACAATATCTGGTAGTATAATGGACAGTATTTGGGAGTATAATGGACAGTACAGTGGACAATATTTGTTAATATAGTGGACAATATCTGGTAGTATAATGGACAGTATTTGGTAGTATAATGGACAGTATAGTGGACAATATTTGTTAATATAGTGGACAATATCTGGTAGTTTAATGGACAGTATTTGGGAGTATAATGGACAGTATAGTGGACAATGTTTGTTAATATAGTGGACAATATCTGGTAGTATAATGGACAGTATTTGCTAGTATAATGGACAGTATAGTGGACAATGTTTGTTAATATAGTGGACAATATCTGGTAGTATAATGGACAGTATTTGCTAATATAATGGACAGTATAGTGGACAATGTTTGTTAATATAGTGGACAATATCTGGTAGTATAATGGACAGTATTTGCTAGTATAATGGACAGTATAGTGGACAATGTTTGTTAATATAGTGGACAATATCTGGTAGTATAATGGACAGTATTTGCTAGTATAATGGACAGTATAGTGGACAATGTTTGTTAATATAGTGGACAATATCTGGTATTATAATGGACAGTATTTGGGAGTATAATGGACAGTAGAGTGGACAATGTTTGTTAATATAGTGGACAATATCTGGTAGTATAATGGACAGTATTTGGGAGTATAATGGACAGTAGAGTGGACAATGTTTGTTAATATAGTGGACAATATCTGGTAGTTTAATGGACAGTATTTGGGAGTATAATGGACAGTATAGAGGACAATATTTGTTAATATAGTGGACAATATCTGGTAGTTTAATGGACAGTATTTGGGAGTATAATGGACAGTATAGAGGACAATATTTGTTAATATAGTGGACAATATCTGGTAGTATAATGGACAGTATTTGGGAGTATAATGGACAGTATAGTGGACAATGTTTGTTAATATAGTGGACAATATCTGGTAGTTTAATGGACAGTATTTGGGAGTATAATGGACAGTATAGTGGACAATATTTGTTAATATAGTGGACAATATCTGGTAGTATAATGGACAGTATTTGGGAGTATAATGGACAGTATAGTGGACAATATTTGTTAATATAGTGGACAATATCTGGTAGTATAATGGACAGTATTTGCTAGTATAATGGACAGTATATTGGACAATGTTTGTTAATATAGTGGACAATATCTGGTAGTTTAATGGACAGTATTTGGGAGTATAATGGACAGTATAGTGGACAATATTTGTTAATATAGTGGACAATATCTAGTAGTTTAATAGACAGTATTTGGGAGTATAATGGACAGTATAGTGGACAATATTTGTTAATATAGTGGACAATATCTGGTAGTTTAATGGACAGTATTTGGGAGTATAATGGACAGTATAGTGGACAATATTTGTTAATATAGTGGACAATATCTGATAGCATAATGGACAGTATTCTGGAGTATAATGGACAGTATAGTGGACAATATTTGTTAATATAGTGGACAATATCTGGTAGTATAATGGACAGTATTTGCTAGTATAATGGACAGTATAGTGGACAATATTTGTTAATATAGTGGACAATATCTGTTAGCATAATTGACAGTATTTGGGAGTATAATGGACAGTATAGTGGACAATATTTGTTAATATAGTGGACAATATCTGGTAGTATAATGGACAGTATTTGGTAGTATAATGGACAGTATAGTGGACAATATTTGTTAATATAGTGGATAATATCTGGTAGTTTAATGGACAGTATTTGGGAGTATAATGGACAGTATAGAGGACAATATTTGTTAATATAGTGGACAATATCTGGTAGTATAATGGACAGTATTTGGTAGTATAATGGACAGTATAGTGGACAATGTTTGTTAATATAGTGGACAATATCTGGTAGTATAATGGACAGTATTTGCTAGTATAATGGACAGTATAGTGGACAATGTTTGTTAATATTGTGGACAATATCTGGTAGTTTAATGGACAGTATTTGGGAGTATAATGGACAGTATACTGGACAATATTTGTTAATATAGTGGACAATATCTGGTAGTTTAATGGACAGTATTTGGGAGTATAATGGACAGTATAGTGGACAATATTTGTTAATATAGTGGACAATATCTGGTAGTATAATGGACAGTATTTGCTAGTATAATGGACAGTATAGTGGACAATGTTTGTTAATATCGTGGACAATATCTGGTAGTTTAATGGACAGTATTTGGGAGTATAATGGACAGTATAGTGGACAATGTTTGTTAATATAGTGGACAATATCTGGTAGTTTAATGGACAGTATTTGGGAGTATAATGGACAGTATAGTGGACAATGTTTGTTAATATAGTGGACAATATCTGGTAGTTTAATGGACAGTATTTGGGAGTATAATGGACAGTATAGTGGACAATATTTGTTAATATAGTGGACAATATCTGGTAGTATAATGGACAGTATTTGCTAGTATAATGGACAGTATAGTGGACAATATTTGTTAATATAGTGGACAATATCTGGTAGTATAATTGACAGTATTTGGTAGTATAATGGACAGTATAGTGGACAATATTTGTTAATATAGTGGACAATATCTGGTAGTATAATGGACAGTATAGTGGACAATGTTTGTTAATATAGTGGACAATATCTGGTAGTATAATGGACAGTATTTGGGAGTATAATGGACAGTATAGTGGACAATATTTGTTAATATATTGGACAATATCAGGTAGTATAATGGTCAGTATTTGGGAGTATAATGGACAGTATAGTGGACAATATTTCTTAATATAGTGGACAATATTTGGTTGTATAATTGACAGTATAGTAGAAAATATTTGGTAGTATAATGGACAGTATTTGGTAGTATAATGGACAGTATAGTGGACAATATTTGTTAATATAGTGGACAATACCTGGTTGTATAATGGACAGTATTTGGTAGTATTATGGACAGTATAGTGGACAATATTTGTTAATATAGTTGAAATTACTTGGTGGTATAATGGACAGTATTTGGGAGTATAATTGACAGTATAGTGGACAATACTTGTTAATATAGTGGACAATATCTGGTAGTATAATGGACAGTATTTGGGAGTATAATGGACAGTATAGTGGACAATATTTGTTAATATAGTGGACAATATTTGTTTGTATAATTGTCAGTATAGTGGACAATATTTGGTAGTATAATGGACAGTATTTGGTAGTATAATGGACAGTATAGTGGACAATGTTTGTTAATATAGTGGACAATATCTGGTAGTTTAATGGACAGTATTTGGGAGTATAATGGACAGTATAGTGGACAATATTTGTTAATATAGTGGTCAATATCTGGTAGTATAATGGACAGTATTTGCTAGTATAATGGACAGTATAGTGGACAATATTTGTTAATATAGTGGACAATATCTGGTAGTATAATTGACAGTATTTGGTAGTATAGTGGTCAGTATAGTGGACAATATTTGTTAATATAGTGGACAATATCTGGTAGTATAATGGACAGTATAGTGGACAATGTTTGTTAATATAGTGGACAATATCTGGTAGTATAATGGACAGTATTTGGGAGTATAATGGACAGTATAGTGGACAATATTTGTTAATATAGTGGACAATATCAGGTAGTATAATGGTCAGTATTTGGGAGTATAATGGACAGTATAGTGGACAATATTTCTTAATATAGTGGACAATATTTGGTTGTATAATTGACAGTATAGTAGAAAATATTTGGTAGTATAATGGACAGTATTTGGTAGTATAATGGACAGTATAGTGGACAATATTTGTTAATATAGTGGACAATACCTGGTTGTATAATGGACAGTATTTGGTAGTATTATGGACAGTATAGTGGACAATATTTGTTAATATAGTTGAAATTACTTGGTGGTATAATGGACAGTATTTGGGAGTATAATTGACAGTATAGTGGACAATACTTGTTAATATAGTGGACAATATCTGGTAGTATAATGGACAGTATTTGGGAGTATAATGGACAGTATAGTGGACAATATTTGTTAATATAGGGGACAATATTTGGTTGTATAATTGTCAGTATAGTGGACAATATTTGGTAGTATAATGGACAGTATTTGGTAGTATAATGGACAGTATAGTTGACAATATTTTTTAATATTGTTGACAATATCTGGTTGTATAATTCACAGTATTTGGTAGTAAAATGGACAGTATAGTGGTCAATATTTGTTAATATAGTGGACAATATCTGATAGCATAATGGACAGTATTTGGTAGTATAATGGACAGTATAGTGGACAATATTTGTTAATAGAGTGGACAATATCTGGTAGTATAATTGACAGTATTTGGTAGTATAATGGACAGTATAGTGGACAATATTTGTTAATATAGTGGACAATATCCGGTGTATAATGGACAGTATTTGGTAGTATAATGGACAGTATAGTGGACAATATTTGTTAATATAGTGGACAATATCTGGTAGTATAATGGACAGTATTTGGTAGTATAATGGACAGTATAGTGGACAATGTTTGTTAATATAGTGGAAAATATCTGGTAGTTTAATGGACAGTATTTGGGAGTATAATGGACAGTATAGAGGACAATATTTGTTAATATAGTGGACAATATCTGGTAGTTTAATGGACAGTATTTGGGAGTATAATGGACAGTATAGTGGACAATATTTGTTAATATAGTGGACAATATCTGGTAGTATAATGGACAGTATAGAGGACAATATTTGTTAATATAGTGGACAATATCTGGTAGTATAATGGACAGTATTTGGGAGTATAATGGACAGTATAGTGGACAATATTTGTTAATATAGTGGACAATATCTGGTAGTATAATGGACAGTATATGGGAGTATAATGGACAGTATAGTGGACAATGTTTGTTAATATAGTGGACAATATCTGGTAGTTTAATGGACAGTATTTGGGAGTATAATGGACAGTATAGTGGACAATATTTGTTAATATAGTGGACAATATCTGGTAGTTTAATGGACAGTATTTGGGAGTATAATGGACAGTATAGTGGACAATATTTGTTAATATAGTGGACAATATCTGGTAGTATAATGGACAGTATTTTCTAGTATAATGGTGGGTATAGTGGACAATGTTTGTTAATATAGTGGACAATATCTGGTAGTTTAATGGACAGTATTTGGGAGTATAATGGACAGTATAGTGGACAATGTTTGTTAATATAGTGGACAATATCTGGTAGTTTAATGGACAGTATTTGGGAGTATAATGGACAGTATAGTGGACAATATTTATTAATATAGTGGACAATATCTGGTAGTTTAATGGACAGTATTTGGGAGTATAATGGACAGTATAGTGGACAATATTTGTTAATATAGTTGAAATTACTTGGTGGTATAATGGACAGTATTTGGGAGTATAATTGACAGTATAGTGGACAATACTTGTTAATATAGTGGACAATATCTGGTAGTATAATGGACAGTATTTGGGAGTATAATGGACAGTATAGTGGACAATATTTGTTAATATAGTGGACAATATTTGTTTGTATAATTGTCAGTATAGTGGACAATATTTGGTAGTATAATTGACAGTATTTGGTAGTATAATGGACAGTATAGTGGACAATGTTTGTTAATATAGTGGACAATATCTGGTAGTTTAATGGACAGTATTTGGGAGTATAATGGACAGTATAGTGGACAATATTTGTTAATATAGTGGTCAATATCTTGTAGTATAATGGACAGTATTTGCTAGTATAATGGACAGTATAGTGGACAATATTTGTTAATATAGTGGACAATATCTGGTAGTATAATTGACAGTATTTGGTAGTATAGTGGTCAGTATAGTGGACAATATTTGTTAATATAGTGGACAATATCTGGTAGTATAATGGACAGTATAGTGGACAATGTTTGTTAATATAGTGGACAATATCTGGTAGTATAATGGACAGTATTTGGGAGTATAATGGACAGTATAGTGGACAATATTTGTTAATATAGTGGACAATATCAGGTAGTATAATGGTCAGTATTTGGGAGTATAATGGACAGTATAGTGGACAATATTTCTTAATATAGTGGACAATATTTGGTTGTATAATTGACAGTATAGTAGAAAATATTTGGTAGTATAATGGACAGTATTTGGAAGTATAATGGACAGTATAGTGGACAATATTTGTTAATATAGTGGACAATACCTGGTTGTATAATGGACAGTATTTGGTAGTATTATGGACAGTATAGTGGACAATATTTGTTAATATAGTTGAAATTACTTGGTGGTATAATGGACAGTATTTGGGAGTATAATTGACAGTATAGTGGACAATACTTGTTAATATAGTGGACAATATCTGGTAGTATAATGGACAGTATTTGGGAGTATAATGGACAGTATAGTGGACAATATTTGTTAATATAGTGGACAATATTTGGTTGTATAATTGTCAGTATAGTGGACAATATTTGGTAGTATAATGGACAGTATTTGGTAGTATAATGGACAGTATAGTTGACAATATTTTTTAATATTGTTGACAATATCTGGTTGTATAATTCACAGTATTTGGTAGTAAAATGGACAGTATAGTGGTCAATATTTGTTAATATAGTGGACAATATCTGATAGCATAATGGACAGTATTTGGTAGTATAATGGACAGTATAGTGGACAATATTTGTTAATAGAGTGGACAATATCTGGTAGTATAATTGACAGTATTTGGTAGTATAATGGACAGTATAGTGGACAATATTTGTTAATATAGTGGACAATATCCGGTGTATAATGGACAGTATTTGGTAGTATAATGGACAGTATAGTGGACAATATTTGTTAATATAGTGGACAATATCTGGTAGTATAATGGACAGTATTTGGTAGTATAATGGACAGTATAGTGGACAATGTTTGTTAATATAGTGGAAAATATCTGGTAGTTTAATGGACAGTATTTGGGAGTATAATGGACAGTATAGAGGACAATATTTGTTAATATAGTGGACAATATCTGGTAGTTTAATGGACAGTATTTGGGAGTATAATGGACAGTATAGTGGACAATATTTGTTAATATAGTGGACAATATCTGGTAGTATAATGGACAGTATAGAGGACAATATTTGTTAATATAGTGGACAATATCTGGTAGTATAATGGACAGTATTTGGGAGTATAATGGACAGTATAGTGGACAATATTTGTTAATATAGTGGACAATATCTGGTAGTATAATGGACAGTATATGGGAGTATAATGAACAGTATAGTGGACAATGTTTGTTAATATAGTGGACAATATCTGGTAGTTTAATGGACAGTATTTGGGAGTATAATGGACAGTATAGTGGACAATATTTGTTAATATAGTGGACAATATCTGGTAGTTTAATGGACAGTATTTGGGAGTATAATGGACAGTATAGTGGACAATATTTGTTAATATAGTGGACAATATCTGGTAGTATAATGGACAGTATTTTCTAGTATAATGGTGGGTATAGTGGACAATGTTTGTTAATATAGTGGACAATATCTGGTAGTTTAATGGACAGTATTTGGGAGTATAATGGGCAGTATAGTGGACAATGTTTGTTAATATAGTGGACAATATCTGGTAGTTTAATGGACAGTATTTGGGAGTATAATGGACAGTATAGTGGACAATATTTATTAATATAGTGGACAATATCTGGTAGTTTAATGGACAGTATTTGGGAGTATAATGGACAGTATAGTGGACAATATTTGTTAATATAGTGGACAATATCTGGTAGTATAATGGACAGTATTTGCTAATATAATGGACAGTATAGTGGACAATGTTTGTTAATATAGTGGACAATATCTGGTAGTTTAATGGACAGTATTTGGGAGTATAATGGACAGTATATTGGACAATGTTTGTTAATATAGTGGACAATATCTGGTAGTTTAATGGACAGTATTTGGGAGTATAATGGACAGTATAGTGGACAATATTTGTTAATATAGTGGACAATATCTGGTAGTTTAATGGACAGTATTTGGGAGTATAATGGACAGTATAGTGGACAATATTTGTTAATATAGTGGACAATATCTGGTAGTATAATGGACAGTATTTGCTAGTATAATGGACAGTATAGTGGACAATGTTTGTTAATATAGTGGACAATATCTGGTAGTTTAATGGACAGTATTTGGGAGTATAATGGACAGTATAGTGGACAATGTTTGTTAATATAGTGGACAATATCTGGTAGTTTAATGGACAGTATTTGGGAGTATAATGGACAGTATAGTGGACAATATTTGTTAATATAGTGGACAATATCTGGTAGTTTAATGGACAGTATTTGGGAGTATAATGGACAGTATAGTGGACAATGTTTGTTAATATAGTGGACAATATCTGGTAGTTTAATGGACAGTATTTGGGAGTATAATGGACAGTATAGTGGACAATATTTATTAATATAGTGGACAATATCTGGTAGTTTAATGGACAGTATTTGGGAGTATGATGGACAGTATAGAGGACAATATTTGTTAATATAGTGGACAATATCTGGTAGTATAATGGACAGTATTTGGGAGTATAATGGACAGTATAGAGGACAATATTTGTTAATATAGTGGACAATATCTGGTAGTATAATGGACAGTATATGGGAGTATAATGGACAGTATAGTGGACAATGTTTGTTAATATAGTGGACAATATCTGGTAGTTTAATGGACAGTATTTGGGAGTATAATGGACAGTATAGTGGACAATATTTGTTAATATAGTGGACAATATCTGGTAGTTTAATGGACAGTATTTGGGAGTATAATGGACAGTATAGTGGACAATATTTGTTAATATAGTGGACAATATCTGGTAGTTTAATGGACAGTATTTGGGTGTATAATGGACAGTATAGTGCACAATGTTTGTTAATATAGTGGACAATATCTGGTAGTTTAATGGACAGTATTTGGGAGTATAATGGACAGTATAGTGGACAATATTTATTAATATAGTGGACAATATCTGGTAGTTTAATGGACAGTATTTGGGAGTATGATGGACAGTATAGTGGACAATATTTGTTAATATAGTGGACAATATCTGGTAGTATAATGGACAGTATTTGCTAATATAATGGACAGAATAGTGGACAATGTTTGTTAATATAGTGGACAATATCTGGTAGTTTAATGGACAGTATTTGGGAGTATAATGGACAGTATAGTGGACAATGTTTGTTAATATAGTGGACAATATCTGGCAGTATAATGGACAGTATTTGGGAGTATATGGACAGTATAGTGGACAATATTTGTTAATATAGTGGACAATATCAGGTAGTATAATGGTCAGTATTTGGGAGTATAATGGACAGTATAGTGGACAATATTTCTTAATATAGTGGACAATATTTGGTTGTATAATTGACAGTATAGTAGAAAATATTTGGTAGTATAATGGACAGTATTTGGTAGTATAATGGACAGTATAGTGGACAATATTTGTTAATATAGTGGACAATACCTGGTTGTATAATGGACAGTATTTGGTAGTATTATGGACAGTATAGTGGACAATATTTGTTAATATAGTTGAAATTACTTGGTGGTATAATGGACAGTATTTGGGAGTATAATTGACAGTATAGTGGACAATACTTGTTAATATAGTGGACAATATCTGGTAGTATAATGGACAGTATTTGGGAGTATAATGGACAGTATAGTGGACAATATTTGTTAATATAGTGGACAATATTTGGTTGTATAATTGTCAGTATAGTGGACAATATCTGGTAGTATAATGGACAGTATTTGGGAGTATAATGGACAGTATAGTGGACAATATTTGTTAATATAGTGGACAATATCTGGTAGTATAATGGACAGTATTTGGTAGTATAATGGACAGTATAGTGGACAATATTTGTTAATATAGTGGACAATATCTGGTAGTTTAATGGACAGTATTTGGGAGTATAATGGACAGTATAGTGGACAATGTTTGTTAATATAGTGGACAATATCTGGTAGTATAATGGACAGTATTTGCTAGTATAATGGACAGTATAGTGGACAATGTTTGTTAATATAGTGGACAATATCTGGTAGTATAATGGACAGTATTTGGGAGTATAATGGACAGTATAGTGGACAATGTTTGTTAATATAGTGGACAATATCTGGTAGTATAATGGACAGTATTTGCTAGTATAATGGACAGTATAGTGGACAATGTTTGTTAATATAGTGGACAATATCTGGTAGTTTAATGGACAGTATTTGGGAGTATAATGGACAGTATAGTGGACAATATTTGTTAATATAGTGGACAATATCTGGTAGTTTAATGGACAGTATTTGGGAGTATAATGGACAGTATAGTGGACAATGTTTGTTAATATAGTGGACAATATCTGGTAGTTTAATGGACAGTATTTGGGAGTATAATGGACAGTATAGTGGACAATATTTGTTAATATAGTGGACAATATCTGGTAGTATAATGGACAGTATTTGGTAGTATAATGGACAGTATAGTGGACAATATTTGTTAATATAGTGGACAATATCTGGTAGTATAATGGACAGTATTTGGGAGTATAATGGACAGTATAGTGGACAATATTTGTTAATATAGTGGATAATATCTGGTAGTTTAATTGACAGTATTTGGGAGTATAATGGACAGTATAGAGGACAATATTTGTTAATATAGTGGACAATATCTGGTAGTATAATGGACAGTATTTGGTAGTATAATGGACAGTATAGTGGACAATGTTTGTTAATATAGTGGACAATATCTGGTAGTATAATGGACAGTATTTGCTAGTATAATGGACAGTATAGTGGACAATGTTTGTTAATATAGTGGACAACATCTGGTAGTATAATGGACAGTATTTGGGAGTATAATGGACAGTATAGTGGACAATGTTTGTTAATATAGTGGACAATATCTGGTAGTTTAATGGACAGTATTTGGGAGTATAATGGACAGTATAGAGGACAATATTTGTTAATATAGTGGACAATATCTGGTAGTATAATGGACAGTATTTGGGAGTATAATGGACAGTATAGAGGACAATATTTGTTAATATAGTGGACAATATCTGGTAGTATAATGGACAGTAAATGGGAGTATAATGGACAGTATAGTGGACAATGTTTGTTAATATAGTGGACAATATCTGGTAGTTTAATGGACAGTATTTGGGAGTATAATGGACAGTATAGTGGACAATATTTGTTAATATAGTGGACAATATCTGGTAGTTTAATGGACAGTATTTGGGAGTATAATGGACAGTATAGTGGACAATGTTTGTTAATATAGTGGACAATATCTGGTAGTTTAATGGACAGTATTTGGGAGTATGATGGACAGTATAGTGGACAATGTTTGTTAATATAGTGGACAATATCTGGTAGTTTAATGGACAGTATTTGGGAGTATGATGGACAGTATAGTGGACAATATTTGTTAATATAGTGGACAATATCTGGTAGTTTAATGGACAGTATTTGGGAGTATGATGGACAGTATAGAGGACAATATTTGTTAATATAGTGGACAATATCTGGTAGTATAATGGACAGTATTTGGGAGTATAATGGACAGTATAGAGGACAATGTTTGTTAATATAGTGGACAATATCTGGTAGTATAATGGACAGTATATGGGAGTATAATGGACAGTATAGTGGACAATATTTGTTAATATAGTGGACAATATCTGGTAGTTTAATGGACAGTATTTGGGAGTATAATGGACAGTATAGTGGACAATATTTGTTAATATAGTGGACAATATCTGGTAGTTTAATGGACAGTATTTGGGAGTATAATGGACAGTATAGTGGACAATGTTTGTTAATATAGTGGACAATATCTGGTAGTTTAATGGACAGTATTTGGGAGTATAATGGACAGTATAGTGGACAATGTTTGTTAATATAGTGGACAATATCTGGTAGTTTAATGGACAGTATTTGGGAGTATAATGGACAGTATAGTGGACAATATTTATTAATAGAGTGGACAATATCTGGTAGTTTAATGGACAGTATTTGGGAGTATAATGGACAGTATAGTGGACAATGTTTGTTAATATAGTGGACAATATCTGGTAGTTTAATGGACAGTATTTGGGAGTATAATGGACAGTATAGAGGACAATATTTGTTAATATAGTGGACAATATCTGGTAGTATAATGGACAGTATTTGGGAGTATAATGGACAGTATAGAGGACAATATTTGTTAATATAGTGGACAATATCTGGTAGTATAATGGACAGTATATGGGAGTATAATGGACAGTATAGTGGACAATGTTTGTTAATACAGTGGACAATATCTGGTAGTTTAATGGACAGTATTTTGGAGTATAATTAACAGTATAGTGGACAATATTTGTTAATATAGTGGACAATATCTGGTAGTTTAATGGACAGTATTTGGGAGTATAATGGACAGTATAGTGGACAATGTTTGTTAATATAGTGGACAATATCTGGTAGTTTAATGGACAGTATTTGGGAGTATGATGGACAGTATAGTGGACAATATTTATTAATATAGTGGACAATATCTGGTAGTTTAATGGACAGTATTTGGGAGTATGATGGACAGTATAGAGGACAATATTTGTTAATATAGTGGACAATATCTGGTAGTATAATGGACAGTATTTGGGAGTATAATGGACAGTATAGAGGACAATATTTGTTAATATAGTGGACAATATCTGGTAGTATAATGGACAGTATATGGGAGTATAATGGACAATATAGTGGACAATGTTTGTTAATATAGTGGACAATATCTGGTAGTTTAATGGACAGTATTTGGGAGTATAATGGACAGTATAGAGGACAATATTTGTTAATATAGTGGACAATATCTGGTAGTATAATGGACAGTATTTGGGAGTATAATGGACAGTATAGTGGACAATGTTTGTTAATATAGTGGACAATATCTGGTAGTTTAATGGACAGTATTTGGGAGTATAATGGACAGTATAGTGGACAATATTTGTTAATATAGTGGACAATATCTGGTAGTATAATGGACAGTATTTGGGAGTATAATGGACAGTATAGTGGACAATATTTGTTAATATAGTGGACAATATCTGGTAGTATAATGGACAGTATTTGCTAGTATAATGGACAGTATATTGGACAATGTTTGTTAATATAGTGGACAATATCTGGTAGTTTAATGGACAGTATTTGGGAGTATAATGGACAGTATAGTGGACAATATTTGTTAATATAGTGGACAATATCTAGTAGTTTAATAGACAGTATTTGGGAGTATAATGGACAGTATAGTGGACAATATTTGTTAATATAGTGGACAATATCTGGTAGTTTAATGGACAGTATTTGGGAGTATAATGGACAGTATAGTGGACAATATTTGTTAATATAGTGGACAATATCTGATAGCATAATGGACAGTATTCTGGAGTATAATGGACAGTATAGTGGACAATATTTGTTAATATAGTGGACAATATCTGGTAGTATAATGGACAGTATTTGCTAGTATAATGGACAGTATAGTGGACAATATTTGTTAATATAGTGGACAATATCTGTTAGCATAATGGACAGTATTTGGGAGTATAATGGACAGTATAGTGGACAATATTTGTTAATATAGTGGACAATATCTGGTAGTATAATGGACAGTATTTGGTAGTATAATGGACAGTATAGTGGACAATATTTGTTAATATAGTGGATAATATCTGGTAGTTTAATGGACAGTATTTGGGAGTATAATGGACAGTATAGAGGACAATATTTGTTAATATAGTGGACAATATCTGGTAGTATAATGGACAGTATTTGGTAGTATAATGGACAGTATAGTGGACAATGTTTGTTAATATAGTGGACAATATCTGGTAGTATAATGGACAGTATTTGCTAGTATAATGGACAGTATAGTGGACAATGTTTGTTAATATAGTGGACAACATCTGGTAGTATAATGGACAGTATTTGGGAGTATAATGGACAGTATAGTGGACAATGTTTGTTAATATAGTGGACAATATCTGGTAGTTTAATGGACAGTATTTGGGAGTATAATGGACAGTATAGAGTACAATATTTGTTAATATAGTGGACAATATCTGGTAGTATAATGGACAGTATTTGGGAGTATAATGGACAGTATAGAGGACAATATTTGTTAATATAGTGGACAATATCTGGTAGTATAATGGACAGTAAATGGGAGTATAATGGACAGTATAGTGGACAATGTTTGTTAATATAGTGGACAATATCTGGTAGTTTAATGGACAGTATTTGGGAGTATAATGGACAGTATAGTGGACAATATTTGTTAATATAGTGGACAATATCTGGTAGTTTAATGGACAGTATTTGGGAGTATAATGGACAGTATAGTGGACAATGTTTGTTAATATAGTGGACAATGTCTGGTAGTTTAATGGACAGTATTTGGGAGTATGATGGACAGTATAGTGGACAATGTTTGTTAATATAGTGGACAATATCTGGTAGTTTAATGGACAGTATTTGGGAGTATGATGGACAGTATAGTGGACAATATTTGTTAATATAGTGGACAATATCTGGTAGTTTAATGGACAGTATTTGGGAGTATGATGGACAGTATAGAGGACAATATTTGTTAATATAGTGGACAATATCTGGTAGTATAATGGACAGTATTTGGGAGTATAATGGACAGTATAGAGGACAATGTTTGTTAATATAGTGGACAATATCTGGTAGTATAATGGACAGTATATGGGAGTATAATGGACAGTATAGTGGACAATATTTGTTAATATAGTGGACAATATCTGGTAGTTTAATGGACAGTATTTGGGAGTATAATGGACAGTATAGTGGACAATATTTGTTAATATAGTGGACAATATCTGGTAGTTTAATGGACAGTATTTGGGAGTATAATGGACAGTATAGTGGACAATGTTTGTTAATATAGTGGACACTATCTGGTAGTTTAATGGACAGTATTTGGGAGTATAATGGACAGTATAGTGGACAATGTTTGTTAATATAGTGGACAATATCTGGTAGTTTAATGGACAGTATTTGGGAGTATAATGGACAGTATAGTGGACAATATTTATTAATATACTGGACAATATCTGGTAGTTTAATGGACAGTATTTGGGAGTATAATGGACAGTATAGTGGACAATGTTTGTTAATATAGTGGACAATATCTGGTAGTTTAATGGACAGTATTTGGGAGTATAATGGACAGTATAGAGGACAATATTTGGAAATATAGTGGACAACATTTGTTAATATATGAACAATATTTGTTAATAGATTGCACAACATTTGTGAATTTCGTGGAAAATATTTGGTAGTATTATATACAGTATTTGGTAGTATCATGGACAGTATACTGGACAACATTTGTTAATATAGTACACAATATTTGGTAGTATAATAGATAGTATTTGGTAGTATCATGGACATTATCTGGTCGTATAATGGACAGTATAATGGACAATATTTGTTCATAGAGTGGAGAATACTTGGTAGTATAATGGACAGTATTTGGTAGTATAATGGACAGTATACTGGACAACATTTGTTCATAGAGTGGACAATATTTGGTAGTATCATGTTTAGTATCTGGTAGTATAATGGACAGTATAGTGGACAATATTTGCTAACATAGTGGACAAAATCTGGTAGTATAATGGACAGAATTTGGTAGAATAATGGGCAATATAGTGGACAATATTTGTTAATATAGTGGACAATATTTGGTAGTATAATGGACAGTATTTGGCAGTATAATGGACAGTATAGTTGACAACATTTGTTAATATAGTGTACAATATTTTGTTGTATAATGGACAGTATTTGGTAGTATAATGGACAGTATAGTAGACAATTTTTTTAATATAGTGTACAATATTTGGTCGTGTAATGGACAGTATTTGGTAGTATAATGTACAGTATAGAGGTCAATATTTGTTAATATAGTGGACAATAATTGGTCGTATAATGGACAGTGTTTGGAAGTATAATGGACAGTATAATGGACAACATTTGTTAATATAGTGTACAATATTTGGTAGCTTAATGGACAGTATTTGGTAGTATAATGGACAGTATAGTGGACAATATTTGGTAGTATAGTAGATAATATTTGGTAGTATAATGGACTGTATTTGGTAGTATAATGGACTGTATAGTGGACAATATTTGCTAACATAGTGGACAATATTTGGTAGTATAATGGATAGAATTTGGGAGAATAAAGGGCAGTATAGTGGACAATATTTGTTAATATATTGGACAATATTTGGTAGTGCAATGGACAGTATTTGGTAGTATAATGGACAGTATAGTTGACAACATTTGTTAATATAGTGTACAATATTTGGTAGTATAATGGACAGTATTTGGTAGTATAATGGACAGTACACTGGACAATATTTGTTAATATAGTGTACAATATTTGGTCGTACAATGGACAGTATTTGGTAGTATAATGGACTGTATAGTGGTCAATATTTGTGAATATAGTGGACAATATTTGGTCATATAATGGACAGTATTTGGTAGTATAATGGACAGTATAGTGGACAATATTTGTTAATATAGTGGATAATATTTGGTCGTATAGTGGACAGTATTTGGTAGTAAAATGGACCATAAGGTGGACAATATTTGTTAACATAGTGGACATTATTTGGTCGTATAGTGGAGAGTATTTGGTAGTATAATGGACAGAATAGTGGACAATATTTGTTCATATAGTGGACTATATTTGGTAGTATAATTCACAGTATTTGGTAGTAAAATGTACAGTATAGTGGACAATATTTGTTAATATCGTGGACAACATTTGTTAATATAGTGGACAATATTTGGTAGTAGAATGGACAGAATTTGGTAGTATAATGGACAATATTTGAAGTATAATGGACAGTATTTGGTAGTATAATAGACATTATAGTGGACAACATTTGTTAATATAGTGGACAATACTTGGTAGTATAATGGACAGCATTTTGTAGTATAATGGACAGTATAGTGGACAACATTTATTAATATAGTGTACAATATTTGGTGGTATAATGGACAGTATTTGGTAGTATAATGGAGAGTATAGTGGACATTATTTGTAAATTTTGTGCACAACATTTGTTAATATAGCGGACAAATTTTGGTAGTATAAAAGACAGTATTTGGTAGTATCATGGACAGTATAATGGACAACATTTGTTAATATAGTGGACAATATTTGGTAGTACAAAGGACAGTATTTGGTAGTATAATGGACAGTATAGTGGACAATATTTGTAAATATAGTGGACAACATTTGTTAATGCAGTGGACAATATTTGGTAGTATAAAGGACAGTATTTGGTAGTATAATGGACAGTATAGTGGACAGGATGTAGTCCAGGAGGTGCCAGTGTTTGGATCGGGGATGCATCCAGGTGGTCTTAAGGCTGTCCCTCTGCTGAAAAAGGGTGTTTGTAATGACAAGCCGCTGTTCTGCGCAGAGCTCCAACAGGAGGCGCCCATTGTCGTTGCACTTGCCGACGCCATGCTTGCCCAGGATTCCTGGCCAGGTTTCTGAGTCTTTGCTGACACGAGCGTTGAAGTCGCCCAGGATGACAACCTTGTCGGCTGTAGGGGTACGTTGGATGAGGTTGCGCAGGTCGGTGTAGAACTTGTTCTTTTCTGCTGGTTCCGCCTGGAGGGTTGGAGCATAGACACTGATGAGGGTGATGTGACGCTTGTTTTGAAGTGGGAGTCGCATGGACATGATTCGGTCCGAGAGGCCTGTCGGAAGGTTTTCGAGTTTGGAGGCAATGAAGCTCTTGACCATGAAGCCTACACCAGATAGGCGTCGTTCATCCGAAGGCTTGCCAGACCAGTAGAGTGTGTAGCCCGCGCCGCGTTCTTGGAGGCTGCCTACATCTGCCAGGCGGACTTCACTGAGAGCGGCTATGTCGATGTCAAGTCTGAGGAGTTCATGTGCAATGAGGGCAGACCGACGTTCAGGTCGGTGGCTCTCAGTCTTGTCTAGCATGGTTCTGATGTTCCAGCATGCTAGCTTGAGTTTGTGAGCATCTTTTGAGGGGGAGGACGTGGAGGGGGAGGACGTTGAGGGGGAGGACGTTGAGTCTGGAAGGCTGGCGGCAAAACTCTGCATGCCAAACTGCATGAGTTTTTCAAGCTTTGTTGGGACCAAGGTAAACTGCCTCAGGATCTTCGTGATGCCACCATCATCACCCTGTACAAAAACAAAGGCGAGAAATCAGACTGCTCAAACTACAGGGGAATCACGTTGCTCTCCATTGCAGGCAAAATCTTCGCTAGGATTCTACTAAATAGAATAATACCTAGTGTCGCCGAGAATATTCTCCCAGAATCACAGTGCGGCTTTCGCGCAAACAGAGGAACCACTGACATGGTCTTTGCCCTCAGACAGCTCCAAGAAAAGTGCAGAGAACAAAACAAAGGACTCTACATCACCTTTGTTGACCTCACCAAAGCCTTCGACACCGTGAGCAGGAAAGGGCTTTGGCAAATACTAGAGCGCATCGGATGTCCCCCAAAGTTCCTCAACATGATTATCCAACTGCACGAAAACCAACAAGGTCGGGTCAGATACAGCAATGAGCTCTCTGAACCCTTCTCCATTAACAATGGCGTGAAGCAAGGCTGTGTTCTCGCACCAACCCTCTTTTCAATCTTCTTCAGCATGATGCTGAACCAAGCCATGAAAGACCCCAACAATGAAGACGCTGTTTACATCCGGTACCGCACGGATGGCAGTCTCTTCAATCTGAGGCGCCTGCAAGCTCACACCAAGACACAAGAGAAACTTGTCCGTGAACTACTCTTTGCAGATGATGCCGCTTTAGTTGCCCATTCAGAGCCAGCTCTTCAGCGCTTGACGTCCTGCTTTGCGGAAACTGCCAAAATGTTTGGCCTGGAAGTCAGCCTGAAGAAAACTGAGGTCCTCCATCAGCCAGCTCCCCACCATGACTACCAGCCCCCCCACATCTCCATCGGGCACACAAAACTCAAAACGGTCAACCAGTTTACCTATCTCGGCTGCACCATTTCATCAGATGCAAGGATCGACAATGAGATAGACAACAGACTCGCCAAGGCAAATAGCGCCTTTGGAAGACTACACAAAAGAGTCTGGAAAAACAACCAACTGAAAAACCTCACAAAGATAAGCGTATACAGAGCCGTTGTCATACCCACACTCCTGTTCGGCTCCGAATCATGGGTCCTCTACCGGCACCACCTACGGCTCCTAGAACGCTTCCACCAGCGTGGTCTCCGCTCCATCCTCAACATCCATTGGAGCGCTCACACCCCTAACGTCGAGGTACTCGAGATGGCAGAGGTCGACAGCATCGAGTCCACGCTGCTGAAGATCCAGCTGCACTGGATGGGTCACGTCTCCAGAATGGAGGACCATCGCCTTCCCAAGATCGTATTATATGGCGAGCTCTCCACTGGCCACCGTGACAGAGGTGCACCAAAGAAAAGGTACAAGGACTGCCTAAAGAAATCTCTTGGTGCCTGCCACATTGACCACCGCCAGTGGGCTGATAACGCCTCAAACCGTGCATCTTGGCGCCTCACAGTTTGGCGGGCAGCAGCCTCCTTTGAAGAAGACCGCAGAGCCCACCTCACTGACAAAAGGCAAAGGAGGAAAAACCCAACACCAAACCCCAACCAACCAATTTTCCCTTGCAACCGCTGCAATCGTGTCTGCCTGTCCCGCATCGGACTGGTCAGCCACAAACGAGCCTGCAGCTGACGTGGACTTTTTACCCCCTCCATAAATCTTCGTCCGCGAAGCCAAGCCAAAGAAAAAGAAAGAAAATAGTGGACAATATTTGTAAATATAGTGGACAACATTTGTTAATACAGTGGACAATATTTGGTAGTATAATATTCAGTATTTGGTAGCATCATGGACAGTAGAGTGGACAGCATTTTTTTAATATAGTGGACAATATTTGGTAGTATAATGGACAGTATTTGGAAGTATAATGGACAGTATAGTGGACAATATTTGTTAATATAGTGTACAATATTTGGTAGTATAATGGACAGTATAGTGGACAATATTTGTTAATATACTACACAATATTTGGTAGTATAATAGATAGTATTTGGTAGTATCATGGACAATATCTGGTAGTACAATGGACAGTATATTGGACAACATTTGTTAATATAGTGTACAATTTTTGGTAGCTTAATCGACAGTATTTGGTAGTATAATGGACAGTATAGTGGACAATATTTGTTAATATAGTGGACAATATCTGGTAGTATAATGGACAGTATTTGGGAGTATAATGGACAGTATAGTGGACAATATTGCTTAATATAGTGGACAATATTTGGTTGTATAATTGACAGAAAAGTAGAAAATATTTGGTAGTATAATGGACAGTATTTGGTAGTATAATGGACAGTATAGTGGACAATATTTGTTAATATAGTCGACAATACCTGGTTATATAACGGACAGTATTTGGTAGTATTATGGACAGTATAGTGGACAATATTTGTAAATATAGTGGACAACATTTGTTAATACAGTGGACAATATTTGGTAGTATAATATTCAGTATTTGGTAGCATCATGGACAGTATAGTGGACAGCATTTTTTTAATATAGTGGACAATATTTGGTAGTATAATGGACAGTATTTGGTAGTATAATGGACAGTATAGTGGACAATATTTGTTAATATAGTGTACAATATTTGGTAGTATTATGGACAGTATAGTGGACAATATTTGTAAATATAGTGGACAACATTTGTTAATACAGTGGACAATATTTGGTAGTATAATATTCAGTATTTGGTAGCATCATGGATATTATAGTGGACAGCATTTTTTTAATATAGTGGACAATATTTGGTAGTATAATGGACAGTTTTTGGTAGTATCATGGACAGTATAGTGGACAACATTTGTTAATACAGTGGACAATATTTGTTAATATAGATGACAATATATCGTAGTTTAATGGACAGTATTTGGTAGCATAATGGACAGTATAGTTGACAACATTTATTAATATAGTGTACAATATCTGGTGGTATAATGGACAGTATTTGGTAGTATAATGGACAGTATAGTGGACAATATTTGTTAATATAGTGGACAATATCTGGTAGTATAATTGACAGTATTTGGTAGTATAATGGACGGTATAGTGGACAATGTTTGTTAATATAGTGGACAATATTTGTTCATATATTGGACAGTATTTGGTAGTATAATTGACAGTATAGTGGACAATGTTTGTTAATATAGTGGACAATATCTGGTGGTATAATGGACAGTATTTGGTAGTATACTGGACAGTATAGTGGACAATATTGTAAATATAGTGCACAACATTTGTTAATATAGCGGACAAATTTTGGTAGTATCATGGACAGTATAGTGGACAATATTTGTTAATATAGTGGACAATATCTGGTAGTATAATTGACAGTATTTGGTGGTATAATTGACAGTATAGTGGACAATGTTTGTTAATATAGTGGACAATATCTGATGGTATAATGGACAGTATTTGGTAGTATAATGGACAGTATAGTGGACAATATTTGTAAATATAGTGCACAACATTTGTTAATATAGCGGACAAATTTTGGTAGTATAATAGACAGTATTTGGTAGTATCATGGACAGTATAGTGGACAACATTTGTTAATATAGTGGACAATATTTGGTAGTATAAAGGACAGTATTTGGTAGTATAATGGACAGTATAGTGGACAATATTTGTAAATATAGTGGACAACATTTGTTAATACAGTGGACAATATTTGGTAGTATAATATTCAGTATTTGGTAGCATCATGGACAGTATCGTGGACAGCATTTTTTTAATATAGTGGACAATATTTGGTTGTATAATGGACAGTATTTGGTAGTATAATGGACAGTATAGTGGACAATATTTGTTAATATAGTGTACAATATTTGGTAGTATAATGGACAGTATAGTGGACAATATTTGTTAATATAGTACACAACATTTGGTAATATAATAGATAGTATTTGGTCGTATCATGGACAGTATCTGGTAGTACAATGGACAGTATATTGGACAATATTTGTTCATAGAGTGGACAATATTTGGTAGTTTCATGGACAGTATTTGGTAGTATAATGGACAGTATAGTGGACAACATTTGTTAATATAGTGTACAATATTTGGTAGCTTAATGGACAGTATTTGGTAGTATAATGGACAGTATAGTGGACAATATTTGGTAGTATAGTAGATAATATTTGGTAGTATAATGGACAGTATTTGGTAGTATAATGGACAGTATAGTGGACAATATTTGGTAGCATAGTAGATAATATTTGGTAGTATAATGGACTGTATTTGGTTGTATAATGGACAGTATAGTGGACAATATTTGCTAACATAGTGGACAATATTTTGTAGTATAATGGATAGAATTTGGTAGAATAAAGGTCAGTATAATGGACAATATTTGTTAATATATTGGACAATATTTGGTAGTACAATGGACAGTATTTGGTAGTATAATGGACAGTATAGTTGACAACATTTGTTAATATAGTGTACAATATTTGGTAGTATAATGGACAGTATTTGGCAGTATAATGGACAGTATAGTGGACAATATTTGTTAATATAGTGTACAATATTTGGTCGTACAATGGACAGTATTTGGTAGTATAATGGACTGTATAGTGGTCAATATTTGTGAATATAGTGGACAATATTTGGTCATATAATGGACAGTATTTGGTAATATAATGGCCAGTATAGTGGACAATATTTGTTAATATAGTGGACATTATTTGGTCGTATAGTGGAGAGTATTTGGTAGTATAATGGACAGAATAGTGGACAATATTTGTTCATATAGTGGACTATATTTGGTAGTATAATTCACAGTATTTGGTAGTATAATGGACAGTGTAGTGGACAATATTTGTTAATATAGTGGACAGTATTTGGTAGTATAATGTACAGTATAGTGGACAATATTTGTTAATATTGTGGACAACATTTGTTAATATAGTGGACAATATTTGGTAGTATAATGGACAGAATTTGGTAGTATAATGGACAATATTTGGAAGTATAATGGACAGTATTTGGTAGTATAATGGACATTATAGTGGACAACATTTGTTAATATAGTGGACAATACTTGGTAGTATAATGGACAGCATTTTGTAGTATAATGGACAGTATAGTGGACAACATTTCTTCATATAGTGGACAATACTTGTTAGTATAATGGACAGAGTTTTGTTTTATAATGGACAGTATAGTGGACAACATTTGTTAATATAGTGGACAATTCTTGGTAGTATAATGGACAGTATTTTGTAGTATAATGGATAGTATAGTGGACAACATTTGTTCATATAGTGGACAATACTTGGTAGTATAATGGACTGAATTTTGTTTTATAATGGACAGTATAGTGGACAATATTTGTTAATACAGTGGGCAATATTTGTTAATATAGATGACAATATATCGTAGTTTAATGGACCGTATTTGGTAGTATAATGCACAGTATAGTTGACAACATTTATTAATATAGTGTACAATATCTGGTGGTATAATGGACAGTATTTGGTAGTATAATGGACAGTATAGTGGACAATATTTGTAAATATAGTGCACAACATTTGTTAATATAGCGGACAAATTTTGGTAGTATAATAGACAGTATTTGGTAGTATCATGGACAGTATAGTGGACAACATTTGTTAATACAGTGGGCAATATTTGTTAATATAGATGACAATATATCGTAGTTTAATGGACCGTATTTGGTAGCATAATGCACAGTATAGTTGACAACATTTATTAATATAGTGTACAATATCTGGTGGTATAATGGACAGTATTTGGTAGTATAATGGACAGTATAGTGGACAATATTTGTAAATATAGTGCACAACATTTGTTAATATAGCGGACAAATTTTGGTAGTATAATAGACAGTATTTGGTAGTATCATGGACAGTATAGTGGACAACATTTGTTAATACAGTGGACAATATTTGGTAGTATAATATTCAGTATTTGGTAGCATCATGGATATTATAGTGGACAGCATTTTTTTAATATAGTGGACAATATTTGGTAGTATAATGGACAGTATTTGGTAGTATCATGGACAGTATAGTGGACAACATTTGTTAATACAGTGGACAATATTTGTTAATATAGATGACAATATATCGTAGTTTAATGGACAGTATTTGGTAGCATAATGGACAGTATAGTTGACAACATTTATTAATATAGTGTACAATATCTGGTGGTATAATGGACAGTATTTGGTAGTATAATGGACAGTATAGTGGACAATATTTGTTAATATAGTGGACAATATCTGGTAGTATAATTGACAGTATTTGGTAGTATAATGGACGGTATAGTGGACAATGTTTGTTAATATAGTGGACAATATTTGTTCATATATTGGACAGTATTTGGTAGTATAATTGACAGTATAGTGGACAATGTTTGTTAATATAGTGGACAATATCTGGTGGTATAATGGACAGTATTTGGTAGTATACTGGACAGTATAGTGGACAATATTGTAAATATAGTGCACAACATTTGTTAATATAGCGGACAAATTTTGGTAGTATCATGGACAGTATAGTGGACAATATTTGTTAATATAGTGGACAATATCTGGTAGTATAATTGACAGTATTTGGTAGTATAATGGACGGTATGGTGGACAATGTTTGTTAATATAGTGGACAATATCATGGACAGTATAGTGGACAACATTTGTTAATACAGTGGACAATATTTGGTAGTATAATGGACAGTATAGTGGACAATATTTGTTAATATAGTACACAATATTTGGTAATATAATAGATAGTATTTGGTAGTATCATGGACAGTATCTGGTAGTACAATGGACAGTATATTGGACAATATTTGTTCATAGAGTGGACAATATTTGGTAGTTTCATGGACAATATTTGGTAGTATAATGGACAGTATAGTGGACAACATTTGTTAATATAGTGTACAATATTTGGTAGCTTAATGGACAGTATTTGGTAGTATAATGGACAGTATTTGGTAGTATAATGGACAGTATAGTGGACAATATTTGGTAGCATAGTAGATAATATTTGGTATTATAATGGACTGTATTTGGTAGTATAATGGACAGTATAGTGGACAATATTTGCTAACATAGTGGACAATATTTGGTAGTATAATGGATAGAATCTGGTAGAATAAAGGGCAGTATAATGGACAATATTTGTTAATATATTGGACAATATTTGGTAGTACAATGGACAGTATTTGGTAGTATATTGGACAGTATAGTTGACAACATTTGTTAATATAGTGTACAATATTTGGTAGTATAATGGACAGTATTTGGTTGTATAATGGACAGTATAGTGGACAATATTTGTTAATATAGTGTACAATATTTGGTCGTACAATGGACAGTATTTGGTAGTATAATGGACTGTATAGTGGTCAATATTTGTGAATATAGTGGACAATATTTGGTCATATAATGGACAGTATTTGGTAGTATAATGGACAGTATAGTGGACAATATTTGTTAATATAGTGGATAATATTTGGTCGTATAGTGGACAGTATTTGGTAGTACAATGCACCATAAGGTGGACAATATTTGTTAACATAGTGGACATTATTTGGTCGTATAGTGGAGAGTATTTGGTAGTATAATGGACAGAATAGTGGACAATATTTGTTCATATAGTGGACTATATTTGGTAGTATAATTCACAGTATTTGGTAGTATAATGTACAGTATAGTGGACAATATTTGTTAATATTGTGGACAACATTTGTTAATATAGTGGACAATATTCGGTAGTATAATGGACAGAATTTGGTAGTATAATGGACAATATTTGGAAGTATAATGGACCGTATTTGGTAGTATAATGGACATTATAGTGGACAACATTTGTTAATATAGTGGACAATTCTTGGTAGTATAATGGACAGTATTTTGTAGTATAATCGATAGTATAGTGGACAACATTTGTTCATATAGTGGACAATACTTGGTAGTATAATGGACTGAATTTTGTTTTATAATGGACAGTATTGTGGACTATATTTGTTAATATAGTGCACAACATTTGTTAATATAGATGACAATTTATCGTAGTTTAATGGACAGTATTTGGTAGAATTATGGACAGTATAGTTGACAACATTTATTAATATAGTGTACAATATTTGGTGGTATAATGGACAGTATTTGGTAGTATAATGGAGAGTATAGTGGACATTATTTGTAAATATAGTGCACAACATTTGTTAATATAGCGGACAAATTTTGGTAGTATAATAGACAGTATTTGGTAGTATCATGGACAGTATAGTGCACAACATTTGTTAATATAGTGGACAATAGTTGGTAGTATAAAGGACAGTATTTGGTAGTATAATGGACAGTATAGTGGACAATATTTGTAAATATAGTGGACAACATTTGTTAATACAGTGGACAATATTTGGTAGTATAATATTCAGTATTTGGTAGCATCATGGACAGTATAGTGGACAGCATTTTTTTAATATAGTGGACAATATTTGGTAGTATAATGGACAGTATTTGGTAGTATCATGGACAGTATAGTGGACAATATTTGTTAATATAGTGTACAATATTTGGTAGTATAATGGACAGTATAGTGGACAATATTTGTTAATATAGTACACAATATTTGGTAGTATAATAGATAGTATTTGGTAGTATCATGGACAGAATAGTGGACAACATTTGTTAATATAGTGGACAATATTTGGTAGCTTAATGGACAGTATTTGGTAGTATAATGGACAGTATAGTGGACAATATTTGGTAGTATAGTAGATAATATTTTGTAGTATAATAGACTGTATTTGGTAGTATAATGGACAGAATAGTGGACAATATTTGCTAACATAGTGGACAATATTTGGTAGTATAATGGATAGAATTTGGTAGAATAAAGGGCAGTATAGTCGACAATATTTGTTAATATATTGGACAATATTTGGTAGTACAATGGAGAATATTTGGTAGTATATAGTTGACAACATTTGTTAATATAGTGTACAATATTTGGTAGTATAATGGACAGTATTTGGTAGTATAATGGACAGTATAGTGTACAATATTTGTTAATTTAGTGTACAATATTTGGTTATATAATGGACAGTATTTGGTAGTATAATGGACAGTATAGTGGACAATATTTGTTAATATAGTGGATAATATTTGGTCGTATAGTGGACAGTATTTGGTAGTACAATGGACCATAAGGTGGACAATATTTGTTAACATAGTGGACATTATTTGGTCGTATAGTGGAGAGTATTTGGTAGTATAATGGACAGAATAGTGGACAATATTTGTTCATATAGTGGACTATATTTGGTAGTATAATTCGCAGTATTTGGTAGTATAATGTACAGTATAGTGGACAATATTTGTTAATATTGTGGACAACATTTGTTAATATAGTGGACAATATTTGGTAGTATAATGGACAGAATTTGTTAGTATAATGGACAATATTTGGAAGTATAATGGACAGTATTTGGTAGTATAATGGACAGTACAGTGGACAACATTTGTTAATATAGTGGACAATACTCGGTAGTATAATGGACAGTATTTGGTAGTATAATGGACAGTAGAGTGGTCAACATTTGTTCATATAGTGGACAATACTTGGTAGTATAATGGACAGAATTTGGTTTTGTAATGGACAGTATAGTGGACACTATTTGTTAATATAGTGGACAATATTTTGTAGTTTAATGGACAGTATTTGGTAGTATAATCGACAGTATAGTGGACAACATGTGTTAATATAGTGGACAACATTTGATAGCTTCGTGAACAGTATTTGGTAATATAATGGACAGGATAGTGGACAATATTTGGTCATTTTGTGAACAGTATTTGGTAGTACAATGGACAGAATAGTGGAAAATATTTGGTATATATTGGACTGTATTTGGGAGTATAATATGCAGTATTTGAGAGTATAATGTACAGTATGGTGGACAATATTTGGTAATATAATGGACAGTATAGTGGACAATGTTTTGTATACAGTGGACAATATTAGGTAGTCTCAATGACAGTATAGTGGACAATATTTGGTAGTACTATGGACAGTATAGTGGACAATATTTTATTATACTGGACAGTATTTGGTAGTATAATGGACAGTGTAGTGTACAATATTTGGTAGTATGGTGGACTGTATTTGGTAGTGTTATGGACAGTATAGTGGACAATATTTGTTAGTATAATGGACAGTATAGTGGACAATATTTGGGAGTATAGAGAACAGTATTTGGTAATATAATGGACAATATTTGTTAATATTGTGGACAACATTGGTTAATATAGTACACAATATTTGGTAGTATGATGGACAGGTATTTGGTAGTATAATGGACAGTATACTGGACAACATTTGTTAATATAGTGGACAATAGTTGGTAGTATAATTGACAGTATTTGGTAGTATAATGGACAGTATAGTGGACAATATTTGTTAATATAATGGACAATATTTGTTAATATAGTGGACAATATTTGGTAGTATAATGGACAGTATTTGGTAGTATAATGGACAGTATAGTGGACAATATTTGTTAATATAGTGGACAATATTTGGTAGTATAATGGACAGAATGTGCGAATATAATGGACAGAATAGTGGACAATATTTGTTAATATAGTGGAAATTATTTGGTAGAATATTGGACAGTGTAGTTGACAACATTTGTTCATGTAGTGTACAATATTTGGTTGTATAATTGACAGTATTTGGTAGTATAATGGACAGTATAGTGGACAATATTTGTTAATATAGTGTACAATATTTGGTCATGTAATGGACAGTATTTGGTAGTATCATGGACAGTATAGTTGACAACATTTGTTAATATAGTGTACAATATTTTGTTGTATAATGGACAGTATTTGGTAGTATAATGGACAGTATAGTGGACATTATTTGTTAATATAGTGGACAACATTTGTTAATATATGAACAATATTTGTTAATAGATTGCACAACATTTGTTAATTTCGTGGAAAATATTTGGTAGTATTATATACAGTATTTGGTAGTATCATGGACAGTATACTGGACAACATTTGTTAATATAGTACACAATATTTGGTAGTATAATAGATAGTATTTGGTAGTATCATGGACATTATCTGGTCGTATAATGGACAGTATTATGGACAATATTTGTTCATAGAGTGGAGAATACTTGGTAGTATAATGGACAGTATTTGGTAGTATAATGGACAGTATACTGGACAACATTTGTTCATAGAGTGGACAATATTTGGTAGTATCATGTTTAGTATCTGGTAGTATAATGGACAGTATAGTGGACAATATTTGTTAATATAGTGGACAATATTTGGTAGTATAATGGACAGTATTTGGCAGTATAATGGACAGTATAGTTGACAACATTTGTTAATATAGTGTACAATATTTTGTTGTATAATGGACAGTATTTGGTAGTATAATGGACAGTATAGTAGACAATTTTTTTAATATAGTGTACAATATTTGGTCGTGTAATGGACAGTATTTGGTAGTATAATGTACAGTATAGAGGTCAATATTTGTTAATATAGTGGACAATAATTGGTCGTATAATGGACAGTGTTTGGAAGTATAATGGACAGTATAATGGACAACATTTGTTAATATAGTGTACAATATTTGGTAGCTTAATGGACAGTATTTGGTAGTATAATGGACAGTATAGTGGACAATATTTGGTAGTATAGTAGATAATATTTGGTAGTATAATGGACTGTATTTGGTAGTATAATGGACTGTATAGTGGACAATATTTGCTAACATAGTGGACAATATTTGGTAGTATAATGGATAGAATTTGGGAGAATAAAGGGCAGTATAGTGGACAATATTTGTTAATATATTGGACAATATTTGGTAGTGCAATGGACAGTATTTGGTAGTATAATGGACAGTATAGTTGACAACATTTGTTAATATAGTGTACAATATTTGGTAGTATAATGGACAGTATTTGGTAGTATAATGGACAGTACACTGGACAATATTTGTTAATATAGTGTACAATATTTGGTCGTACAATGGACAGTATTTGGTAGTATAATGGACTGTATAGTGGTCAATATTTGTGAATATAGTGGACAATATTTGGTCATATAATGGACAGTATTTGGTAGTATAATGGACAGTATAGTGGACAATATTTGTTAATATAGTGGATAATATTTGGTCGTATAGTGGACAGTATTTGGTAGTAAAATGGACCATAAGGTGGACAATATTTGTTAACATAGTGGACATTATTTGGTCGTATAGTGGAGAGTATTTGGTAGTATAATGGACAGAATAGTGGACAATATTTGTTCATATAGTGGACTATATTTGGTAGTATAATTCACAGTATTTGGTAGTAAAATGTACAGTATAGTGGACAATATTTGTTAATATTGTGGACAACATTTGTTAATATAGTGGACAATATTTGGTAGTAGAATGGACAGAATTTGGTAGTATAATGGACAATATTTGAAGTATAATGGACAGTATTTGGTAGTATAATAGACATTATAGTGGACAACATTTGTTAATATAGTGGACAATACTTGGTAGTATAATGGACAGCATTTTGTAGTATAATGGACAGTATATTGGACAACATTTATTAATATAGTGTACAATATTTGGTGGTATAATGGACAGTATTTGGTAGTATAATGGAGAGTATAGTGGACATTATTTGTAAATTTTGTGCACAACATTTGTTAATATAGCGGACAAATTTTGGTAGTATAAAAGACAGTATTTGGTAGTATCATGGACAGTATAATGGACAACATTTGTTAATATAGTGGACAATATTTGGTAGTACAAAGGACAGTATTTGGTAGTATAATGGACAGTATAGTGGACAATATTTGTAAATATAGTGGACAACATTTGTTAATGCAGTGGACAATATTTGGTAGTATAAAGGACAGTATTTGGTAGTATAATGGACAGTATAGTGGACAGGATGTAGTCCAGGAGGTGCCAGTGTTTGGATCGGGGATGCATCCAGGTGGTCTTAAGGCTGTCCCTCTGCTGAAAAAGGGTGTTTGTAATGACAAGCCGCTGTTCTGCGCAGAGCTCCAACAGGAGGCGCCCATTGTCGTTGCACTTGCCGACGCCATGCTTGCCCAGGATTCCTGGCCAGGTTTCTGAGTCTTTGCCGACACGAGCGTTGAAGTCGCCCAGGATGACAACCTTGTCGGCTGTAGGGGTACGTTGGATGAGGTTGCGCAGGTCGGTGTAGAACTTGTTCTTTTCTGCTGGTTCCGCCTGGAGGGTTGGAGCATAGACACTGATGAGGGTGATGTGACGCTTGTTTTGAAGTGGGAGTCGCATGGACATGATTCGGTCCGAGAGGCCTGTCGGAAGGTTTTCGAGTTTGGAGGCAATGAAGCTCTTGACCATGAAGCCTACACCAGATAGGCGTCGTTCATCCGAAGGCTTGCCAGACCAGTAGAGTGTGTAGCCCGCGCCGCGTTCTTGGAGGCTGCCTACATCTGCCAGGCGGACTTCACTGAGAGCGGCTATGTCGATGTCAAGTCTGAGGAGTTCATGTGCAATGAGGGCAGACCGACGTTCAGGTCGGTGGCTCTCAGTCTTGTCTAGCATGGTTCTGATGTTCCAGCATGCTAGCTTGAGTTTGTGAGCATCTTTTGAGGGGGAGGACGTGGAGGGGGAGGACGTTGAGGGGGAGGACGTTGAGTCTGGAAGGCTGGCGGCAAAACTCTGCATGCCAAACTGCATGAGTTTTTCAAGCTTTGTTGGGACCAAGGTAAACTGCCTCAGGATCTTCGTGATGCCACCATCATCACCCTGTACAAAAACAAAGGCGAGAAATCAGACTGCTCAAACTACAGGGGAATCACGTTGCTCTCCATTGCAGGCAAAATCTTCGCTAGGATTCTACTAAATAGAATAATACCTAGTGTCGCCGAGAATATTCTCCCAGAATCACAGTGCGGCTTTCGCGCAAACAGAGGAACCACTGACATGGTCTTTGCCCTCAGACAGCTCCAAGAAAAGTGCAGAGAACAAAACAAAGGACTCTACATCACCTTTGTTGACCTCACCAAAGCCTTCGACACCGTGAGCAGGAAAGGGCTTTGGCAAATACTAGAGCGCATCGGATGTCCCCCAAAGTTCCTCAACATGATTATCCAACTGCACGAAAACCAACAAGGTCGGGTCAGATACAGCAATGAGCTCTCTGAACCCTTCTCCATTAACAATGGCGTGAAGCAAGGCTGTGTTCTCGCACCAACCCTCTTTTCAATCTTCTTCAGCATGATGCTGAACCAAGCCATGAAAGACCCCAACAATGAAGACGCTGTTTACATCCGGTACCGCACGGATGGCAGTCTCTTCAATCTGAGGCGCCTGCAAGCTCACACCAAGACACAAGAGAAACTTGTCCGTGAACTACTCTTTGCAGATGATGCCGCTTTAGTTGCCCATTCAGAGCCAGCTCTTCAGCGCTTGACGTCCTGCTTTGCGGAAACTGCCAAAATGTTTGGCCTGGAAGTCAGCCTGAAGAAAACTGAGGTCCTCCATCAGCCAGCTCCCCACCATGACTACCAGCCCCCCCACATCTCCATCGGGCACACAAAACTCAAAACGGTCAACCAGTTTACCTATCTCGGCTGCACCATTTCATCAGATGCAAGGATCGACAATGAGATAGACAACAGACTCGCCAAGGCAAATAGCGCCTTTGGAAGACTACACAAAAGAGTCTGGAAAAACAACCAACTGAAAAACCTCACAAAGATAAGCGTATACAGAGCCGTTGTCATACCCACACTCCTGTTCGGCTCCGAATCATGGGTCCTCTACCGGCACCACCTACGGCTCCTAGAACGCTTCCACCAGCGTGGTCTCCGCTCCATCCTCAACATCCATTGGAGCGCTCACACCCCTAACGTCGAGGTACTCGAGATGGCAGAGGTCGACAGCATCGAGTCCACGCTGCTGAAGATCCAGCTGCACTGGATGGGTCACGTCTCCAGAATGGAGGACCATCGCCTTCCCAAGATCGTATTATATGGCGAGCTCTCCACTGGCCACCGTGACAGAGGTGCACCAAAGAAAAGGTACAAGGACTGCCTAAAGAAATCTCTTGGTGCCTGCCACATTGACCACCGCCAGTGGGCTGATAACGCCTCAAACCGTGCATCTTGGCGCCTCACAGTTTGGCGGGCAGCAGCCTCCTTTGAAGAAGACCGCAGAGCCCACCTCACTGACAAAAGGCAAAGGAGGAAAAACCCAACACCAAACCCCAACCAACCAATTTTCCCTTGCAACCGCTGCAATCGTGTCTGCCTGTCCCGCATCGGACTGGTCAGCCACAAACGAGCCTGCAGCTGACGTGGACTTTTTACCCCCTCCATAAATCTTCGTCCGCGAAGCCAAGCCAAAGAAAAAGAAAGAAAATAGTGGACAATATTTGTAAATATAGTGGACAACATTTGTTAATACAGTGGACAATATTTGGTAGTATAATATTCAGTATTTGGTAGCATCATGGACAGTAGAGTGGACAGCATTTTTTTAATATAGTGGACAATATTTGGTAGTATAATGGACAGTATTTGGAAGTATAATGGACAGTATAGTGGACAATATTTGTTAATATAGTGTACAATATTTGGTAGTATAATGGACAGTATAGTGGACAATATTTGTTAATATACTACACAATATTTGGTAGTATAATAGATAGTATTTGGTAGTATCATGGACAATATCTGGTAGTACAATGGACAGTATATTGGACAACATTTGTTAATATAGTGTACAATTTTTGGTAGCTTAATCGACAGTATTTGGTAGTATAATGGACAGTATAGTGGACAATATTTGTTAATATAGTGGACAATATCTGGTAGTATAATGGACAGTATTTGGGAGTATAATGGACAGTATAGTGGACAATATTGCTTAATATAGTGGACAATATTTGGTTGTATAATTGACAGAAAAGTAGAAAATATTTGGTAGTATAATGGACAGTATTTGGTAGTATAATGGACAGTATAGTGGACAATATTTGTTAATATAGTCGACAATACCTGGTTATATAACGGACAGTATTTGGTAGTATTATGGACAGTATAGTGGACAATATTTGTAAATATAGTGGACAACATTTGTTAATACAGTGGACAATATTTGGTAGTATAATATTCAGTATTTGGTAGCATCATGGACAGTATAGTGGACAGCATTTTTTTAATATAGTGGACAATATTTGGTAGTATAATGGACAGTATTTGGTAGTATAATGGACAGTATAATGGACAATATTTGTTAATATAGTGTACAATATTTGGTAGTATCATGGACAGTATAGTGGACAACATTTGTTAATACAGTGGACAATATTTGGTAGTATAATATTCAGTATTTGGTAGCATCATGGATATTATAGTGGACAGCATTTTTTTAATATAGTGGACAATATTTGGTAGTATAATGGACAGTTTTTGGTAGTATCATGGACAGTATAGTGGACAACATTTGTTAATACAGTGGACAATATTTGTTAATATAGATGACAATATATCGTAGTTTAATGGACAGTATTTGGTAGCATAATGGACAGTATAGTTGACAACATTTATTAATATAGTGTACAATATCTGGTGGTATAATGGACAGTATTTGGTAGTATAATGGACAGTATAGTGGACAATATTTGTTAATATAGTGGACAATATCTGGTAGTATAATTGACAGTATTTGGTAGTATAATGGACGGTATAGTGGACAATGTTTGTTAATATAGTGGACAATATTTGTTCATATATTGGACAGTATTTGGTAGTATAATTGACAGTATAGTGGACAATGTTTGTTAATATAGTGGACAATATCTGGTGGTATAATGGACAGTATTTGGTAGTATACTGGACAGTATAGTGGACAATATTGTAAATATAGTGCACAACATTTGTTAATATAGCGGACAAATTTTGGTAGTATCATGGACAGTATAGTGGACAATATTTGTTAATATAGTGGACAATATCTGGTAGTATAATTGACAGTATTTGGTGGTATAATTGACAGTATAGTGGACAATGTTTGTTAATATAGTGGACAATATCTGATGGTATAATGGACAGTATTTGGTAGTATAATGGACAGTATAGTGGACAATATTTGTAAATATAGTGCACAACATTTGTTAATATAGCGGACAAATTTTGGTAGTATAATAGACAGTATTTGGTAGTATCATGGACAGTATAGTGGACAACATTTGTTAATATAGTGGACAATATTTGGTAGTATAAAGGACAGTATTTGGTAGTATAATGGACAGTATAGTGGACAATATTTGTAAATATAGTGGACATCATTTGTTAATACAGTGGACAATATTTGGTAGTATAATATTCAGTATTTGGTAGCATCATGGACAGTATCGTGGACAGCATTTTTTTAATATAGTGGACAATATTTGGTTGTATAATGGACAGTATTTGGTAGTATAATGGACAGTATAGTGGACAATATTTGTTAATATAGTGTACAATATTTGGTAGTATAATGGACAGTATAGTGGACAATATTTGTTAATATAGTACACAACATTTGGTAATATAATAGATAGTATTTGGTCGTATCATGGACAGTATCTGGTAGTACAATGGACAGTATATTGGACAATATTTGTTCATAGAGTGGACAATATTTGGTAGTTTCATGGACAGTATTTGGTAGTATAATGGACAGTATAGTGGACAACATTTGTTAATATAGTGTACAATATTTGGTAGCTTAATGGACAGTATTTGGTAGTATAATGGACAGTATAGTGGACAATATTTGGTAGTATAGTAGATAATATTTGGTAGTATAATGGACAGTATTTGGTAGTATAATGGACAGTATAGTGGACAATATTTGGTAGCATAGTGGATAATATTTGGTAGTATAATGGACTGTATTTGGTTGTATAATGGACAGTATAGTGGACAATATTTGCTAACATAGTGGACAATATTTGGTAGTATAATGGATAGAATTTGGTAGAATAAAGGGCAGTATAATGGACAATATTTGTTAATATATTGGACAATATTTGGTAGTACAATGGACAGTATTTGGTAGTATAATGGACAGTATAGTTGACAACATTTGTTAATATAGTGTACAATATTTGGTAGTATAATGGACAGTATTTGGTAGTATAATGGACAGTATAGTGGACAATATTTGTTAATATAGTGTACAATATTTGGTCGTACAATGGACAGTATTTGGTAGTATAATGGACTGTATAGTGGTCAATATTTGTGAATATAGTGGACAATATTTGGTCATATAATGGACAGTATTTGGTAGTATAATGGCCAGTATAGTGGACAATATTTGTTAATATAGTGGACATTATTTGGTCGTATAGTGGAGAGTATTTGGTAGTATAATGGACAGAATAGTGGACAATATTTGTTCATATAGTGGACTATATTTGGTAGTATAATTCACAGTATTTGGTAGTATAATGGACAGTGTAGTGGACAATATTTGTTAATATAGTGGACAGTATTTGGTAGTATAATGTACAGTATAGTGGACAATATTTGTTAATATTGTCGACAACATTTGTTAATATAGTGGACAATATTTGGTAGTATAATGGACAGAATTTGGTAGTATAATGGACAATATTTGGAAGTATAATGGACAGTATTTGGTAGTATAATGGACATTATAGTGGACAACATTTGTTAATATAGTGGACAATACTTGGTAGTATAATGGACAGCATTTTGTAGTATAATGGACAGTATAGTGGACAACATTTCTTCATATAGTGGACAATACTTGTTAGTATAATGGACAGAGTTTTGTTTTATAATGGACAGTATAGTGGACAACATTTGTTAATATAGTGGACAATTCTTGGTAGTATAATGGACAGTATTTTGTAGTATAATGGATAGTATAGTGGACAACATTTGTTCATATAGTGGACAATACTTGGTAGTATAATGGACTGAATTTTGTTTTATAATGGACAGTATAGTGGACAATATTTGTTAATATAGTGGACAATATCTGGTAGTATAATGGAAAGTATTTTGTAGTATAATGGACAGTATAGTGGACAATATTTGTTAATATAGTGGACAATATTTGTTCGTATATTGGACAGTATTTGGTAGTATAATGGACAGTATAATAGACTATATTTGTTAATATAGTGGACAATATCTGGAAGTATAATTGACAGTATTTGGTAGTATAATGGACAGTACAGTGGACAATATTTGTTAATATAGTGGACAATATCTGGTATTATAATGGACAGTATTTGGTAGTATAATGGACAGTATAGTGGACAATATTTGTTAATATAGTGGACACTATCTGGTAGTATAATTGACAGTATTTGGTAGTATAATGGAAGGTATAGTGGACAATGTTTGTTAATATAGTGGACAATATTTGTTCATATATTGGACAGTATTTGGTAGTATAATTGACAGTATAGTGGACAATGTTTGTTAATATAGTGGACAATATCTGGTGGTATAATGGACAGTATTTGGTAGTATAATGGACAGTATAGTGGACAATATTTGTAAATATAGTGCACAACATTTGTTAATATAGCAGACAAATTTTGGTAGTATCATGGACAGTATAGTGGACAACATTTGTTAATATAGTGGACAATATTTGGTAGTATAAAGGACAGTATTTTGTAGTATAATGGACAGTATAGTTGACAACATTTATTAATATAGTGTACAATATCTGGTGGTATAATGGACAGTATTTGGTAGTATAATGGACAGTATAGTGGACAATATTTGTAAATATAGTGCACAACATTTGTTAATATAGCGGACAAATTTTGGTAGTATAATAGACAGTATTTGGTAGTATCATGGACTGTATAGTGGACAACATTTGTTAATACAGTGGGCAATATTTGTTAATATAGATGACAATATATCGTAGTTTAATGGACCGTATTTGGTAGCATAATGGACAGTATAGTTGACAACATTTATTAATATAGTGTACAATATCTGGTGGTATAATGGACAGTATTTGGTAGTATAATGGACAGTATAGTGGACAATATTTGTAAATATAGTGCACAACATTTGTTAATATAGCGGACAAATTTTGGTAGTATAATAGACAGTATTTGGTAGTATCATGGACAGTATAGTGGACAACATTTGTTAATACAGTGGACAATATTTGGTAGTATAATATTCAGTATTTGGTAGCATCATGGATATTATAGTGGACAGCATTTTTTTAATATAGTGGACAATATTTGGTAGTATAATGGACAGTATTTGGTAGTATCATGGACAGTATAGTGGACAACATTTGTTAATACAGTGGACAATATTTGTTAATATAGATGACAATATATCGTAGTTTAATGGACAGTATTTGGTAGCATAATGGACAGTATAGTTGACAACATTTATTAATATAGTGTACAATATCTGGTGGTATAATGGACAGTATTTGGTAGTATAATGGACAGTATAGTGGACAATATTTGTTAATATAGTGGACAATATCTGGTAGTATAATTGACAGTATTTGGTAGTATAATGGACGGTATAGTGGACAATGTTTGTTAATATAGTGGACAATATTTGTTCATATATTGGACAGTATTTGGTAGTATAATTGACAGTATAGTGGACAATGTTTGTTAATATAGTGGACAATATCTGGTGGTATAATGGACAGTATTTGGTAGTATACTGGACAGTATAGTGGACAATATTGTAAATATAGTGCACAACATTTGTTAATATAGCGGACAAATTTTGGTAGTATCATGGACAGTTTAGTGGACAATATTTGTTAATATAGTGGACAATATCTGGTAGTATAATTGACAGTATTTGGTAGTATAATGGACGGTATAGTGGACAATGTTTGTTAATATAGTGGACAATATCATGGACAGTATAGTGGACAACATTTGTTAATACAGTGGACAATATTTGGTAGTATAATGGACAGTATAGTGGACAATATTTGTTAATATAGAACACAATATTTGGTAATATAATAGATAGTATTTGGTAGTATCATGGACAGTATCTGGTAGTACAATGGACAGTATATTGGACAATATTTGTTCATAGAGTGGACAATATTTGGTAGTTTCATGGACAATATTTGGTAGTATAATGGACAGTATAGTGGACAACATTTGTTAATATAGTGTACAATATTTGGTAGCTTAATGGACAGTATTTGGTAGTATAATGGACAGTATAGTGGACAATATTTGGAAGTATAGTAGATAATATTTGGTAGTATAATGGACAGTATTTGGTAGTATAATGGACAGTATAGTGGACAATATTTGGTAGCATAGTAGATAATATTTGGTAGTATAATGGACTGTATTTGGTAGTATAATGGACAGTATAGTGGACAATATTTGCTAACATAGTGGACAATATTTGGTAGTATAATGGATAGAATTTGGTAGAATAAAGGGCAGTATAATGGACAATATTTGTTAATATATTGGACAATATTTGGTAGTACAATGGACAGTATTTGGTAGTATATTGGACAGTATAGTTGACAACATTTGTTAATATAGTGTACAATATTTCGTAGTATAATGGACAGTATTTGGTTGTATAATGGACAGTATAGTGGACAATATTTGTTAATATAGTGGACAATATCTGGTAGTATAATGGACAGTATTTGGTAGTATAATGGAGAGTATAGTGGACATTATTTGTAAATTTTGTGCACAACATTTGTTAATATAGCGGACAAATTTTGGTAGTATAAAAGACAGTATTTGGTAGTATCATGGACAGTATAATGGACAACATTTGTTAATATAGTGGACAATATTTGGTAGTACAAAGGACAGTATTTGGTAGTATAATGGACAGTATAGTGGACAATATTTGTAAATATAGTGGACAACATTTGTTAATGCAGTGGACAATATTTGGTAGTATAAAGGACAGTATTTGGTAGTATAATGGACAGTATAGTGGACAACATTTGTTAATATAGTGGACAATATTTGGTAGTATAAAGGACAGTATTTTGTAGTATAATGGACAGTATAGTTGACAACATTTATTAATATAGTGTACAATATCTGGTGGTATAATGGACAGTATTTGGTAGTATAATGGACAGTATAGTGGACAATATTTGTAAATATAGTGCACAACATTTGTTAATATAGCGGACAAATTTTGGTAGTATAATAGACAGTATTTGGTAGTATCATGGACAGTATAGTGGACAACATTTGTTAATACAGTGGGCAATATTTGTTAATATAGATGACAATATATCGTAGTTTAATGGACCGTATTTGGTAGCATAATGGACAGTATAGTTGACAACATTTATTAATATAGTGTACAATATCTGGTGGTATAATGGACAGTATTTGGTAGTATAATGGACAGTATAGTGGACAATATTTGTAAATATAGTGCACAACATTTGTTAATATAGCGGACAAATTTTGGTAGTATAATAGACAGTATTTGGTAGTATCATGGACAGTATAGTGGACAACATTTGTTAATACAGTGGACAATATTTGGTAGTATAATATTCAGTATTTGGTAGCATCATGGATATTATAGTGGACAGCATTTTTTTAATATAGTGGACAATATTTGGTAGTATAATGGACAGTATTTGGTAGTATCATGGACAGTATAGTGGACAACATTTGTTAATACAGTGGACAATATTTGTTAATATAGATGACAATATATCGTAGTTTAATGGACAGTATTTGGTAGCATAATGGACAGTATAGTTGACAACATTTATTAATATAGTGTACAATATCTGGTGGTATAATGGACAGTATTTGGTAGTATAATGGACAGTATAGTGGACAATATTTGTTAATATAGTGGACAATATCTGGTAGTATAATTGACAGTATTTGGTAGTATAATGGACGGTATAGTGGACAATGTTTGTTAATATAGTGGACAATATTTGTTCATATATTGGACAGTATTTGGTAGTATAATTGACAGTATAGTGGACAATGTTTGTTAATATAGTGGACAATATCTGGTGGTATAATGGACAGTATTTGGTAGTATAATGTACAGTATAGTGGACAATATTTGTTAATATTGTGGACAACATTTGTTAATATAGTGGACAATATTCGGTAGTATAATGGACAGAATTTGGTAGTATAATGGACAATATTTGGAAGTATAATGGACCGTATTTGGTAGTATAATGGACATTATAGTGGACAACATTTGTTAATATAGTGGACAATTCTTGGTAGTATAATGGACAGTATTTTGTAGTATAATCGATAGTATAGTGGACAACATTTGTTCATATAGTGGACAATACTTGGTAGTATAATGGACTGAATTTTGTTTTATAATGGACAGTATTGTGGACTATATTTGTTAATATAGTGCACAACATTTGTTAATATAGATGACAATTTATCGTAGTTTAATGGACAGTATTTGGTAGAATTATGGACAGTATAGTTGACAACATTTATTAATATAGTGTACAATATTTGGTGGTATAATGGACAGTATTTGGTAGTATAATGGAGAGTATAGTGGACATTATTTGTAAATATAGTGCACAACATTTGTTAATATAGCGGACAAATTTTGGTAGTATAATAGACAGTATTTGGTAGTATCATGGACAGTATAGTGCACAACATTTGTTAATATAGTGGACAATAGTTGGTAGTATAAAGGACAGTATTTGGTAGTATAATGGACAGTATAGTGGACAATATTTGTAAATATAGTGGACAACATTTGTTAATACAGTGGACAATATTTGGTAGTATAATATTCAGTATTTGGTAGCATCATGGACAGTATAGTGGACAGCATTTTTTTAATATAGTGGACAATATTTGGTAGTATAATGGACAGTATTTGGTAGTATCATGGACAGTATAGTGGACAATATTTGTTAATATAGTGTACAATATTTGGTAGTATAATGGACAGTATAGTGGACAATATTTGTTAATATAGTACACAATATTTGGTAGTATAATAGATAGTATTTGGTAGTATCATGGACAGAATAGTGGACAACATTTGTTAATATAGTGGACAATATTTGGTAGCTTAATGGACAGTATTTGGTAGTATAATGGACAGTATAGTGGACAATATTTGGTAGTATAGTAGATAATATTTTGTAGTATAATAGACTGTATTTGGTAGTATAATGGACAGAATAGTGGACAATATTTGCTAACATAGTGGACAATATTTGGTAGTATAATGGATAGAATTTGGTAGAATAAAGGGCAGTATAGTCAACAATATTTGTTAATATATTGGACAATATTTGGTAGTACAATGGAGAATATTTGGTAGTATATAGTTGACAACATTTGTTAATATAGTGTACAATATTTGGTAGTATAATGGACAGTATTTGGTAGTATAATGGACAGTATAGTGTACAATATTTGTTAATTTAGTGTACAATATTTGGTTATATAATGGACAGTATTTGGTAGTATAATGGACAGTATAGTGGACAATATTTGTTAATATAGTGGATAATATTTGGTCGTATAGTGGACAGTATTTGGTAGTACAATGGACCATAAGGTGGACAATATTTGTTAACATAGTGGACATTATTTGGTCGTATAGTGGAGAGTATTTGGTAGTATAATGGACAGAATAGTGGACAATATTTGTTCATATAGTGGACTATATTTGGTAGTATAATTCGCAGTATTTGGTAGTATAATGTACAGTATAGTGGACAATATTTGTTAATATTGTGGACAACATTTGTTAATATAGTGGACAATATTTGGTAGTATAATGGACAGAATTTGTTAGTATAATGGACAATATTTGGAAGTATAATGGACAGTATTTGGTAGTATAATGGACAGTACAGTGGACAACATTTGTTAATATAGTGGACAATACTCGGTAGTATAATGGACAGTATTTGGTAGTATAATGGACAGTAGAGTGGTCAACATTTGTTCATATAGTGGACAATACTTGGTAGTATAATGGACAGAATTTGGTTTTGTAATGGACAGTATAGTGGACACTATTTGTTAATATAGTGGACAATATTTTGTAGTTTAATGGACAGTATTTGGTAGTATAATCGACAGTATAGTGGACAACATGTGTTAATATAGTGAACAACATTTGATAGCTTCGTGAACAGTATTTGGTAATATAATGGACAGGATAGTGGACAATATTTGGTCATTTTGTGAACAGTATTTGGTAGTACAATGGACAGAATAGTGGAAAATATTTGGTATATATTGGACTGTATTTGGGAGTATAATATGCAGTATTTGAGAGTATAATGTACAGTATGGTGGACAATATTTGGTAATATAATGGACAGTATAGTGGACAATGTTTTGTATACAGTGGACAATATTAGGTAGTCTCAATGACAGTATAGTGGACAATATTTGGTAGTACTATGGACAGTATAGTGGACAATATTTTATTATACTGGACAGTATTTGGTAGTATAATGGACAGTGTAGTGTACAATATTTGGTAGTATGGTGGACTGTATTTGGTAGTGTTATGGACAGTATAGTGGACAATATTTGTTAGTATAATGGACAGTATAGTGGACAATATTTGGGAGTATAGAGAACAGTATTTGGTAATATAATGGACAATATTTGTTAATATTGTGGACAACATTGGTTAATATAGTACACAATATTTGGTAGTATGATGGACAGGTATTTGGTAGTATAATGGACAGTATACTGGACAACATTTGTTAATATAGTGGACAATAGTTGGTAGTATAATTGACAGTATTTGGTAGTATAATGGACAGTATAGTGGACAATATTTGTTAATATAATGGACAATATTTGTTAATATAGTGGACAATATTTGGTAGTATAATGGACAGTATTTGGTAGTATAATGGACAGTATAGTGGACAATATTTGTTAATATAGTGGACAATATTTGGTAGTATAATGGACAGAATGTGCGAATATAATGGACAGAATAGTGGACAATATTTGTTAATATAGTGGAAATTATTTGGTAGAATATTGGACAGTGTAGTTGACAACATTTGTTCATGTAGTGTACAATATTTGGTTGTATAATTGACAGTATTTGGTAGTATAATGGACAGTATAGTGGACAATATTTGTTAATATAGTGTACAATATTTGGTCATGTAATGGACAGTATTTGGTAGTATCATGGACAGTATAGTTGACAACATTTGTTAATATAGTGTACAATATTTTGTTGTATAATGGACAGTATTTGGTAGTATAATGGACAGTATAGTGGACATTATTTGTTAATATAGTGGACAACATTTGTTAATATATGAACAATATTTGTTAATAGATTGCACAACATTTGTTAATTTCGTGGAAAATATTTGGTAGTATTATATACAGTATTTGGTAGTATCATGGACAGTATACTGGACAACATTTGTTAATATAGTACACAATATTTGGTAGTATAATAGATAGTATTTGGTAGTATCATGGACATTATCTGGTCGTATAATGGACAGTATAATGGACAATATTTGTTCATAGAGTGGAGAATACTTGGTAGTATAATGGACAGTATTTGGTAGTATAATGGACAGTATACTGGACAACATTTGTTCATAGAGTGGACAATATTTGGTAGTATCATGTTTAGTATCTGGTAGTATAATGGACAGTATAGTGGACAATATTTGTTAATATAGTGGACAATATTTGGTAGTATAATGGACAGTATTTGGCAGTATAATGGACAGTATAGTTGACAACATTTGTTAATATAGTGTACAATATTTTGTTGTATAATGGACAGTATTTGGTAGTATAATGGACAGTATAGTAGACAATTTTTTTAATATAGTGTACAATATTTGGTCGTGTAATGGACAGTATTTGGTAGTATAATGTACAGTATAGAGGTCAATATTTGTTAATATAGTGGACAATAATTGGTCGTATAATGGACAGTGTTTGGAAGTATAATGGACAGTATAATGGACAACATTTGTTAATATAGTGTACAATATTTGGTAGCTTAATGGACAGTATTTGGTAGTATAATGGACAGTATAGTGGACAATATTTGGTAGTATAGTAGATAATATTTGGTAGTATAATGGACTGTATTTGGTAGTATAATGGACTGTATAGTGGACAATATTTGCTAACATAGTGGACAATATTTGGTAGTATAATGGATAGAATTTGGGAGAATAAAGGGCAGTATAGTGGACAATATTTGTTAATATATTGGACAATATTTGGTAGTGCAATGGACAGTATTTGGTAGTATAATGGACAGTATAGTTGACAACATTTGTTAATATAGTGTACAATATTTGGTAGTATAATGGACAGTATTTGGTAGTATAATGGACAGTACACTGGACAATATTTGTTAATATAGTGTACAATATTTGGTCGTACAATGGACAGTATTTGGTAGTATAATGGACTGTATAGTGGTCAATATTTGTGAATATAGTGGACAATATTTGGTCATATAATGGACAGTATTTGGTAGTATAATGGACAGTATAGTGGACAATATTTGTTAATATAGTGGATAATATTTGGTCGTATAGTGGACAGTATTTGGTAGTAAAATGGACCATAAGGTGGACAATATTTGTTAACATAGTGGACATTATTTGGTCGTATAGTGGAGAGTATTTGGTAGTATAATGGACAGAATAGTGGACAATATTTGTTCATATAGTGGACTATATTTGGTAGTATAATTCACAGTATTTGGTAGTAAAATGTACAGTATAGTGGACAATATTTGTTAATATTGTGGACAACATTTGTTAATATAGTGGACAATATTTGGTAGTAGAATGGACAGAATTTGGTAGTATAATGGACAATATTTGAAGTATAATGGACAGTATTTGGTAGTATAATAGACATTATAGTGGACAACATTTGTTAATATAGTGGACAATACTTGGTAGTATAATGGACAGCATTTTGTAGTATAATGGACAGTATATTGGACAACATTTATTAATATAGTGTACAATATTTGGTGGTATAATGGACAGTATTTGGTAGTATAATGGAGAGTATAGTGGACATTATTTGTAAATTTTGTGCACAACATTTGTTAATATAGCGGACAAATTTTGGTAGTATAAAAGACAGTATTTGGTAGTATCATGGACAGTATAATGGACAACATTTGTTAATATAGTGGACAATATTTGGTAGTACAAAGGACAGTATTTGGTAGTATAATGGACAGTATAGTGGACAATATTTGTAAATATAGTGGACAACATTTGTTAATGCAGTGGACAATATTTGGTAGTATAAAGGACAGTATTTTGTAGTATAATGGACAGTATAGTGGACAGGATGTAGTCCAGGAGGTGCCAGTGTTTGGATCGGGGATGCATCCAGGTGGTCTTAAGGCTGTCCCTCTGCTGAAAAAGGGTGTTTGTAATGACAAGCCGCTGTTCTGCGCAGAGCTCCAACAGGAGGCGCCCATTGTCGTTGCACTTGCCGACGCCATGCTTGCCCAGGATTCCTGGCCAGGTTTCTGAGTCTTTGCCGACACGAGCGTTGAAGTCGCCCAGGATGACAACCTTGTCGGCTGTAGGGGTACGTTGGATGAGGTTGCGCAGGTCGGTGTAGAACTTGTTCTTTTCTGCTGGTTCCGCCTGGAGGGTTGGAGCATAGACACTGATGAGGGTGATGTGACGCTTGTTTTGAAGTGGGAGTCGCATGGACATGATTCGGTCCGAGAGGCCTGTCGGAAGGTTTTCGAGTTTGGAGGCAATGAAGCTCTTGACCATGAAGCCTACACCAGATAGGCGTCGTTCATCCGAAGGCTTGCCAGACCAGTAGAGTGTGTAGCCCGCGCCGCGTTCTTGGAGGCTGCCTACATCTGCCAGGCGGACTTCACTGAGAGCGGCTATGTCGATGTCAAGTCTGAGGAGTTCATGTGCAATGAGGGCAGACCGACGTTCAGGTCGGTGGCTCTCAGTCTTGTCTAGCATGGTTCTGATGTTCCAGCATGCTAGCTTGAGTTTGTGAGCATCTTTTGAGGGGGAGGACGTGGAGGGGGAGGACGTTGAGGGGGAGGACGTTGAGTCTGGAAGGCTGGCGGCAAAACTCTGCATGCCAAACTGCATGAGTTTTTCAAGCTTTGTTGGGACCAAGGTAAACTGCCTCAGGATCTTCGTGATGCCACCATCATCACCCTGTACAAAAACAAAGGCGAGAAATCAGACTGCTCAAACTACAGGGGAATCACGTTGCTCTCCATTGCAGGCAAAATCTTCGCTAGGATTCTACTAAATAGAATAATACCTAGTGTCGCCGAGAATATTCTCCCAGAATCACAGTGCGGCTTTCGCGCAAACAGAGGAACCACTGACATGGTCTTTGCCCTCAGACAGCTCCAAGAAAAGTGCAGAGAACAAAACAAAGGACTCTACATCACCTTTGTTGACCTCACCAAAGCCTTCGACACCGTGAGCAGGAAAGGGCTTTGGCAAATACTAGAGCGCATCGGATGTCCCCCAAAGTTCCTCAACATGATTATCCAACTGCACGAAAACCAACAAGGTCGGGTCAGATACAGCAATGAGCTCTCTGAACCCTTCTCCATTAACAATGGCGTGAAGCAAGGCTGTGTTCTCGCACCAACCCTCTTTTCAATCTTCTTCAGCATGATGCTGAACCAAGCCATGAAAGACCCCAACAATGAAGACGCTGTTTACATCCGGTACCGCACGGATGGCAGTCTCTTCAATCTGAGGCGCCTGCAAGCTCACACCAAGACACAAGAGAAACTTGTCCGTGAACTACTCTTTGCAGATGATGCCGCTTTAGTTGCCCATTCAGAGCCAGCTCTTCAGCGCTTGACGTCCTGCTTTGCGGAAACTGCCAAAATGTTTGGCCTGGAAGTCAGCCTGAAGAAAACTGAGGTCCTCCATCAGCCAGCTCCCCACCATGACTACCAGCCCCCCCACATCTCCATCGGGCACACAAAACTCAAAACGGTCAACCAGTTTACCTATCTCGGCTGCACCATTTCATCAGATGCAAGGATCGACAATGAGATAGACAACAGACTCGCCAAGGCAAATAGCGCCTTTGGAAGACTACACAAAAGAGTCTGGAAAAACAACCAACTGAAAAACCTCACAAAGATAAGCGTATACAGAGCCGTTGTCATACCCACACTCCTGTTCGGCTCCGAATCATGGGTCCTCTACCGGCACCACCTACGGCTCCTAGAACGCTTCCACCAGCGTGGTCTCCGCTCCATCCTCAACATCCATTGGAGCGCTCACACCCCTAACGTCGAGGTACTCGAGATGGCAGAGGTCGACAGCATCGAGTCCACGCTGCTGAAGATCCAGCTGCACTGGATGGGTCACGTCTCCAGAATGGAGGACCATCGCCTTCCCAAGATCGTATTATATGGCGAGCTCTCCACTGGCCACCGTGACAGAGGTGCACCAAAGAAAAGGTACAAGGACTGCCTAAAGAAATCTCTTGGTGCCTGCCACATTGACCACCGCCAGTGGGCTGATAACGCCTCAAACCGTGCATCTTGGCGCCTCACAGTTTGGCGGGCAGCAGCCTCCTTTGAAGAAGACCGCAGAGCCCACCTCACTGACAAAAGGCAAAGGAGGAAAAACCCAACACCAAACCCCAACCAACCAATTTTCCCTTGCAACCGCTGCAATCGTGTCTGCCTGTCCCGCATCGGACTGGTCAGCCACAAACGAGCCTGCAGCTGACGTGGACTTTTTACCCCCTCCATAAATCTTCGTCCGCGAAGCCAAGCCAAAGAAAAAGAAAGAAAATAGTGGACAATATTTGTAAATATAGTGGACAACATTTGTTAATACAGTGGACAATATTTGGTAGTATAATATTCAGTATTTGGTAGCATCATGGACAGTAGAGTGGACAGCATTTTTTTAATATAGTGGACAATATTTGGTAGTATAATGGACAGTATTTGGAAGTATAATGGACAGTATAGTGGACAATATTTGTTAATATAGTGTACAATATTTGGTAGTATAATGGACAGTATAGTGGACAATATTTGTTAATATACTACACAATATTTGGTAGTATAATAGATAGTATTTGGTAGTATCATGGACAATATCTGGTAGTACAATGGACAGTATATTGGACAACATTTGTTAATATAGTGTACAATTTTTGGTAGCTTAATCGACAGTATTTGGTAGTATAATGGACAGTATAGTGGACAATATTTGTTAATATAGTGGACAATATCTGGTAGTATAATGGACAGTATTTGGGAGTATAATGGACAGTATAGTGGACAATATTGCTTAATATAGTGGACAATATTTGGTTGTATAATTGACAGAAAAGTAGAAAATATTTGGTAGTATAATGGACAGTATTTGGTAGTATAATGGACAGTATAGTGGACAATATTTGTTAATATAGTCGACAATACCTGGTTATATAACGGACAGTATTTGGTAGTATTATGGACAGTATAGTGGACAATATTTGTAAATATAGTGGACAACATTTGTTAATACAGTGGACAATATTTGGTAGTATAATATTCAGTATTTGGTAGCATCATGGACAGTATAGTGGACAGCATTTTTTTAATATAGTGGACAATATTTGGTAGTATAATGGACAGTATTTGGTAGTATAATGGACAGTATAATGGACAATATTTGTTAATATAGTGTACAATATTTGGTAGTATCATGGACAGTATAGTGGACAACATTTGTTAATACAGTGGACAATATTTGGTAGTATAATATTCAGTATTTGGTAGCATCATGGATATTATAGTGGACAGCATTTTTTTAATATAGTGGACAATATTTGGTAGTATAATGGACAGTTTTTGGTAGTATCATGGACAGTATAGTGGACAACATTTGTTAATACAGTGGACAATATTTGTTAATATAGATGACAATATATCGTAGTTTAATGGACAGTATTTGGTAGCATAATGGACAGTATAGTTGACAACATTTATTAATATAGTGTACAATATCTGGTGGTATAATGGACAGTATTTGGTAGTATAATGGACAGTATAGTGGACAATATTTGTTAATATAGTGGACAATATCTGGTAGTATAATTGACAGTATTTGGTAGTATAATGGACGGTATAGTGGACAATGTTTGTTAATATAGTGGACAATATTTGTTCATATATTGGACAGTATTTGGTAGTATAATTGACAGTATAGTGGACAATGTTTGTTAATATAGTGGACAATATCTGGTGGTATAATGGACAGTATTTGGTAGTATACTGGACAGTATAGTGGACAATATTGTAAATATAGTGCACAACATTTGTTAATATAGCGGACAAATTTTGGTAGTATCATGGACAGTATAGTGGACAATATTTGTTAATATAGTGGACAATATCTGGTAGTATAATTGACAGTATTTGGTGGTATAATTGACAGTATAGTGGACAATGTTTGTTAATATAGTGGACAATATCTGATGGTATAATGGACAGTATTTGGTAGTATAATGGACAGTATAGTGGACAATATTTGTAAATATAGTGCACAACATTTGTTAATATAGCGGACAAATTTTGGTAGTATAATAGACAGTATTTGGTAGTATCATGGACAGTATAGTGGACAACATTTGTTAATATAGTGGACAATATTTGGTAGTATAAAGGACAGTATTTGGTAGTATAATGGACAGTATAGTGGACAATATTTGTAAATATAGTGGACATCATTTGTTAATACAGTGGACAATATTTGGTAGTATAATATTCAGTATTTGGTAGCATCATGGACAGTATCGTGGACAGCATTTTTTTAATATAGTGGACAATATTTGGTTGTATAATGGACAGTATTTGGTAGTATAATGGACAGTATAGTGGACAATATTTGTTAATATAGTGTACAATATTTGGTAGTATAATGGACAGTATAGTGGACAATATTTGTTAATATAGTACACAACATTTGGTAATATAATAGATAGTATTTGGTCGTATCATGGACAGTATCTGGTAGTACAATGGACAGTATATTGGACAATATTTGTTCATAGAGTGGACAATATTTGGTAGTTTCATGGACAGTATTTGGTAGTATAATGGACAGTATAGTGGACAACATTTGTTAATATAGTGTACAATATTTGGTAGCTTAATGGACAGTATTTGGTAGTATAATGGACAGTATAGTGGACAATATTTGGTAGTATAGTAGATAATATTTGGTAGTATAATGGACAGTATTTGGTAGTATAATGGACAGTATAGTGGACAATATTTGGTAGCATAGTGGATAATATTTGGTAGTATAATGGACTGTATTTGGTTGTATAATGGACAGTATAGTGGACAATATTTGCTAACATAGTGGACAATATTTGGTAGTATAATGGATAGAATTTGGTAGAATAAAGGGCAGTATAATGGACAATATTTGTTAATATATTGGACAATATTTGGTAGTACAATGGACAGTATTTGGTAGTATAATGGACAGTATAGTTGACAACATTTGTTAATATAGTGTACAATATTTGGTAGTATAATGGACAGTATTTGGTAGTATAATGGACAGTATAGTGGACAATATTTGTTAATATAGTGTACAATATTTGGTCGTACAATGGACAGTATTTGGTAGTATAATGGACTGTATAGTGGTCAATATTTGTGAATATAGTGGACAATATTTGGTCATATAATGGACAGTATTTGGTAGTATAATGGCCAGTATAGTGGACAATATTTGTTAATATAGTGGACATTATTTGGTCGTATAGTGGAGAGTATTTGGTAGTATAATGGACAGAATAGTGGACAATATTTGTTCATATAGTGGACTATATTTGGTAGTATAATTCACAGTATTTGGTAGTATAATGGACAGTGTAGTGGACAATATTTGTTAATATAGTGGACAGTATTTGGTAGTATAATGTACAGTATAGTGGACAATATTTGTTAATATTGTGGACAACATTTGTTAATATAGTGGACAATATTTGGTAGTATAATGGACAGAATTTGGTAGTATAATGGACAATATTTGGAAGTATAATGGACAGTATTTGGTAGTATAATGGACATTATAGTGGACAACATTTGTTAATATAGTGGACAATACTTGGTAGTATAATGGACAGCATTTTGTAGTATAATGGACAGTATAGTGGACAACATTTCTTCATATAGTGGACAATACTTGTTAGTATAATGGACAGAGTTTTGTTTTATAATGGACAGTATAGTGACAACATTTGTTAATATAGTGGACAATTCTTGTAGTATAATGGACAGTATTTTGTAGTATAATGGATAGTATAGTGGACAACATTTGTTCATATAGTGGACAATACTTGGTAGTATAATGGACTGAATTTTGTTTTATAATGGACAGTATAGTGGGACAATATTTGTTAATATAGTGGACAATATCTGGTAGTATAATGGAAAGTATTTTGTAGTATAATGGACAGTATAGTGGACAATATTTGTTAATATAGTGGACAATATTTGTTCGTATATTGGACCAGTATTTGCGTAGTATAATGGACAGTATAATAGACTATATTTGTTAATATAGTGGACAATATCTGGAAGTATAATTGACAGTATTTGGTAGTATAATGGACAGTACAGTGGACAATATTTGTTAATATAGTGGGACAATATCTGGTATTATAATGGACAGTATTTTGGTAGTATAATGGACAGTATAGTGGACAATATTTGTTAATATAGTGGACACTATCTGGTAGTATAATTGACAGTATTTGGTAGTATAATGGAAGGTATAGTGGACAATGTTTGTTAATATAGTGGACAATATTTGTTCATATATTGGACAGTATTTGGTAGTATAATTGACAGTATAGTGGACAATGTTTGTTAATATAGTGGACAATATCTGGTGGTATAATGGACAGTATTTGGTAGTATAATGGACAGTATAGTGGACAATATTTGTAAATATAGTGCACAACATTTGTTAATATAGCAGACAAATTTTGGTAGTATCATGGACAGTATAGTGGACAACATTTGTTAATATAGTGGACAATATTGTAGTAAGTATAAAAGGACAGTATTTTGTAGTATAATGGACAGTATAGTTGACAACATTTTATAATATAGTGTACAATATCTGGTGGTATAATGGACAGTATTTTGGTAGTATAATGGACAGTATAGTGGACAATATCTGTAAATATAGTGCACTACATTTGTTAATAAAGCGGACAAATTTTGGTAGTATAATAGACAGTATTTGGTAGTATCATGGACAGTATAGTGGACAACATTTGTTAATACAGTGGGCAATATTTGTTAATATAGATGACAATATATCGTAGTTTAATGGACCGTATTTGGTAGCATAATGGACAGTATAGTTGACAACATTTATTAATATAGTGTACAATATCTGGTGGTATAATGGACAGTATTTGGTAGTATAATGGACAGTAATAGTGGACAATATTTTGTAAATATAGTGCACAACATTTGTTAATATAGCGGACAAATTTTGGTAGTATAATAGGACAGTATTTGGTAGTATCATGGACAGTATAGTGGACAACATTTGTTAATACAGTGGAACAATATTTGGTAGTATAATATTCAGTATTTGGTAGCATCATGGATATTATAGTGGACAGCATTTTTTTAATATAGTGGACAATATTTGGTAGTATAATGGGACAGTATTTGGTAGTATCATGGACAGTATAGTGGACAACATTTGTTAATACAGTGGACAATATTTGTTAATATAGATGACAATATATCGTAGTTTAATGGACAGTATTTGGTAGCATAATGGACAGTATAGTTGACAACATTTATTAATATAGTGTACAATATCTGGTGGTATAATGGACAGTATTTGGTAGTATAATGGACAGTATAGTGGGACAATATTTGTTAATATAGTGGACAATATCTGGTAGTATAATTGACAGTATTTGGTAGTATAATGGACGGTATAGTGGACAATGTTTGTTAATATAGTGGACAATATTTGTTCATATATTGGACAGTATTTGGTAGTATAATTGACAGTATAGTGGACAATGTTTGTTATATAGTGGACAATATCTGGTGGTATAATGGACAGTATTTGGTAGTATACTGGACAGTATAGTGGACAATATTGTAAATATAGTGCACAACATTTGTTAATATAGCGGACAAATTTTGGTAGTATCATGGACAGTATAGTGGACAATATTTGTTAATATAGTGGACAATATCTGGTAGTATAATTGACAGTATTTGGTAGTATAATGGACGGTATAGTGGACAATGTTTGTTAATATAGTGGACAATATCATGGACAGTATAGTGGACAACATTTGTTAATACAGTGGACAATATTTGGTAGTATAATGGACAGTATAGTGGACAATATTTGTTAATATAGAACACAATATTTGGTAATATAATAGATAGTATTTGGTAGTATCATGGACAGTATCTGGTAGTACAATGGACAGTATATTGGACAATATTTGTTCATAGAGTGGACAATATTTGGTAGTTTCATGGACAATATTTGGTAGTATAATGGACAGTATAGTGGACAACATTTGTTAATATAGTGTACAATATTTGGTAGCTTAATGGACAGTATTTGGTAGTATAATGGACAGTATAGTGGACAATATTTGGAAGTATAGTAGATAATATTTGGTAGTATAATGGACAGTATTTGGTAGTATAATGGGACAGTATAGTGGACAATATTTGGTAGCATAGTAGATAATATTTGGTAGTATAATGGACTGTATTTGGTAGTATAATGGACAGTATAGTGGACAATATTTGCTAACATAGTGGGACAATATTTGGTAGTATAATGGATAGAATTTGGTAGAATAAAGGGCAGTATAATGGACAATATTTGTTAATATATTGGACAATATTTTGTAGTACAATGGACAGTATTTGGTAGTATATTGGACAGTATAGTTGACAACATTTGTTAATATAGTGTACAATATTTCGTAGTATAATGGACAGTATTTGGTTGTATAATGGACAGTATAGTGGACAATATTTGTTAATATAGTGGACAATATCTGGTAGTATAATGGACAGTATTTGGTAGTATAATGGAGAGTATAGTGGACATTATTTGTAAATTTTGTGCACAACATTTGTTAATATAGCGGACAAATTTTGGTAGTATAAAAGACAGTATTTGGTAGTATCATGGACAGTATAATGGACAACATTTGTTAATATAGTGGACAATATTTGGTAGTACAAAGGACAGTATTTGGTAGTATAATGGACAGTATAGTGGACAATATTTGTAAATATAGTGGACAACATTTGTTAATGCAGTGGACAATATTTGGTAGTATAAAGGACAGTATTTGGTAGTATAATGGACAGTATAGTGGACAACATTTGTTAATATAGTGGACAATATTTGGTAGTATAAAGGACAGTATTTTGTAGTATAATGGACAGTATAGTTGACAACATTTATTAATATAGTGTACAATATCTGGTGGTATAATGGACAGTATTTGGTAGTATAATGGACAGTATAGTGGGACAATATTTGTAAATATAGTGCACAACATTTGTTAATATAGCGGACAAAATTTTGGTAATAATAGACAGTATTTGGTAGTATCATGGACAGTATAGTGGACAACATTTGTTAATACAGTGGGCAATATTTGTTAATATAGATGACAATATATCGTAGTTTAATGGACCGTATTTGGTAGCATAATGGACAGTATAGTTGACAACATTTATTAATATAGTGTACAATATCTGGTGGTATAATGGACAGTATTTGGTAGTATAATGGACAGTATAGTGGACAATATTTGTAAATATAGTGCACAACATTTGTTAATATAGCGGACAAATTTTGGTAGTATAATAGACAGTATTTGGTAGTATCATGGACAGTATAGTGGACAACATTTGTTAATACAGTGGACAATATTTGGTAGTATAATATTCAGTATTTGGTAGCATCATGGATATTATAGTGGACAGCATTTTTTTAATATAGTGGACAATATTTGGTAGTATAATGGACAGTATTTGGTAGTATCATGGACAGTATAGTGGACAACATTTGTTAATACAGTGGACAATATTTGTTAATATAGATGACAATATATCGTAGTTTAATGGACAGTATTTGGTAGCATAATGGACAGTATAGTTGACAACATTTATTAATATAGTGTACAATATCTGGTGGTATAATGGACAGTATTTGGTAGTATAATGGACAGTATAGTGGACAATATTTGTTAATATAGTGGACAATATCTGGTAGTATAATTGACAGTATTTGGTAGTATAATGGACGGTATAGTGGACAATGTTTGTTAATATAGTGGACAATATTTGTTCATATATTGGACAGTATTTGGTAGTATAATTGACAGTATAGTGGACAATGTTTGTTAATATAGTGGACAATATCTGGTGGTATAATGGACAGTATTTGGTAGTATACTGGACAGTATAGTGGACAATATTGTAAATATAGTGCACAACATTTGTTAATATAGCGGACAAATTTTGGTAGTATCATGGACAGTATAGTGGACAATATTTGTTAATATAGTGGACAATATCTGGTAGTATAATTGACAGTATTTGGTAGTATAATGGACGGTATAGTGGACAATGTTTGTTAATATAGTGGACAATATCATGGACAGTATAGTGGACAACATTTGTTAATACAGTGGACAATATTTGGTAGTATAATGGACAGTATAGTGGACAATATTTGTTAATATAGAACACAATATTTGGTAATATAATAGATAGTATTTGGTAGTATCATGGACAGTATCTGATAGTACAATGGACAGTATATTGGACAATATTTGTTCATAGAGTGGACAATATTTGGTAGTTTCATGGACAATATTTGGTAGTATAATGGACAGTATAGTGGACAACATTTGTTAATATAGTGTACAATATTTGGTAGCTTAATGGACAGTATTTGGTAGTATAATGGACAGTATAGTGGACAATATTTGGAAGTATAGTAGATAATATTTGGTAGTATAATGGACAGTATTTGGTAGTATAATGGACAGTATAGTGGACAATATTTGGTAGCATAGTAGATAATATTTGGTAGTATAATGGACTGTATTTGGTAGTATAATGGACAGTATAGTGGACAATATTTGCTAACATAGTGGACAATATTTGGTAGTATAATGGATAGAATTTGGTAGAATAAAGGGCAGTATAATGGACAATATTTGTTAATATATTGGACAATATTTGGTAGTACAATGGACAGTATTTGGTAGTATATTGGACAGTATAGTTGACAACATTTGTTAATATAGTGTACAATATTTGGTAGTATAATGGACAGTATTTGGTTGTATAATGGACAGTATAGTGGACAATATTTGTTAATATAGTGGACAATATCTGGTAGTATAATGGACAGTATTTGGTAGTATAATGGAGAGTATAGTGGACATTATTTGTAAATTTTGTGCACAACATTTGTTAATATAGCGGACAAATTTTGGTAGTATAAAAGACAGTATTTGGTAGTATCATGGACAGTATAATGGACAACATTTGTTAATATAGTGGACAATATTTGGTAGTACAAAGGACAGTATTTGGTAGTATAATGGACAGTATAGTGGACAATATTTGTAAATATAGTGGACAACATTTGTTAATGCAGTGGACAATATTTGGTAGTATAAAGGACAGTATTTGGTAGTATAATGGACAGTATAGTGGACAGGATGTAGTCCAGGAGGTGCCAGTGTTTGGATCGGGGATGCATCCAGGTGGTCTTAAGGCTGTCCCTCTGCTGAAAAAGGGTGTTTGTAATGACAAGCCGCTGTTCTGCGCAGAGCTCCAACAGGAGGCGCCCATTGTCGTTGCACTTGCCGACGCCATGCTTGCCCAGGATTCCTGGCCAGGTTTCTGAGTCTTTGCTGACACGAGCGTTGAAGTCGCCCAGGATGACAACCTTGTCGGCTGTAGGGGTACGTTGGATGAGGTTGCGCAGGTCGGTGTAGAACTTGTTCTTTTCTGCTGGTTCCGCCTGGAGGGTTGGAGCATAGACACTGATGAGGGTGATGTGACGCTTGTTTTGAAGTGGGAGTCGCATGGACATGATTCGGTCCGAGAGGCCTGTCGGAAGGTTTTCGAGTTTGGAGGCAATGAAGCTCTTGACCATGAAGCCTACACCAGATAGGCGTCGTTCATCCGAAGGCTTGCCAGACCAGTAGAGTGTGTAGCCCGCGCCGCGTTCTTGGAGGCTGCCTACATCTGCCAGGCGGACTTCACTGAGAGCGGCTATGTCGATGTCAAGTCTGAGGAGTTCATGTGCAATGAGGGCAGACCGACGTTCAGGTCGGTGGCTCTCAGTCTTGTCTAGCATGGTTCTGATGTTCCAGCATGCTAGCTTGAGTTTGTGAGCATCTTTTGAGGGGGAGGACGTGGAGGGGGAGGACGTTGAGGGGGAGGACGTTGAGTCTGGAAGGCTGGCGGCAAAACTCTGCATGCCAAACTGCATGAGTTTTTCAAGCTTTGTTGGGACCAAGGTAAACTGCCTCAGGATCTTCGTGATGCCACCATCATCACCCTGTACAAAAACAAAGGCGAGAAATCAGACTGCTCAAACTACAGGGGAATCACGTTGCTCTCCATTGCAGGCAAAATCTTCGCTAGGATTCTACTAAATAGAATAATACCTAGTGTCGCCGAGAATATTCTCCCAGAATCACAGTGCGGCTTTCGCGCAAACAGAGGAACCACTGACATGGTCTTTGCCCTCAGACAGCTCCAAGAAAAGTGCAGAGAACAAAACAAAGGACTCTACATCACCTTTGTTGACCTCACCAAAGCCTTCGACACCGTGAGCAGGAAAGGGCTTTGGCAAATACTAGAGCGCATCGGATGTCCCCCAAAGTTCCTCAACATGATTATCCAACTGCACGAAAACCAACAAGGTCGGGTCAGATACAGCAATGAGCTCTCTGAACCCTTCTCCATTAACAATGGCGTGAAGCAAGGCTGTGTTCTCGCACCAACCCTCTTTTCAATCTTCTTCAGCATGATGCTGAACCAAGCCATGAAAGACCCCAACAATGAAGACGCTGTTTACATCCGGTACCGCACGGATGGCAGTCTCTTCAATCTGAGGCGCCTGCAAGCTCACACCAAGACACAAGAGAAACTTGTCCGTGAACTACTCTTTGCAGATGATGCCGCTTTAGTTGCCCATTCAGAGCCAGCTCTTCAGCGCTTGACGTCCTGCTTTGCGGAAACTGCCAAAATGTTTGGCCTGGAAGTCAGCCTGAAGAAAACTGAGGTCCTCCATCAGCCAGCTCCCCACCATGACTACCAGCCCCCCCACATCTCCATCGGGCACACAAAACTCAAAACGGTCAACCAGTTTACCTATCTCGGCTGCACCATTTCATCAGATGCAAGGATCGACAATGAGATAGACAACAGACTCGCCAAGGCAAATAGCGCCTTTGGAAGACTACACAAAAGAGTCTGGAAAAACAACCAACTGAAAAACCTCACAAAGATAAGCGTATACAGAGCCGTTGTCATACCCACACTCCTGTTCGGCTCCGAATCATGGGTCCTCTACCGGCACCACCTACGGCTCCTAGAACGCTTCCACCAGCGTGGTCTCCGCTCCATCCTCAACATCCATTGGAGCGCTCACACCCCTAACGTCGAGGTACTCGAGATGGCAGAGGTCGACAGCATCGAGTCCACGCTGCTGAAGATCCAGCTGCACTGGATGGGTCACGTCTCCAGAATGGAGGACCATCGCCTTCCCAAGATCGTATTATATGGCGAGCTCTCCACTGGCCACCGTGACAGAGGTGCACCAAAGAAAAGGTACAAGGACTGCCTAAAGAAATCTCTTGGTGCCTGCCACATTGACCACCGCCAGTGGGCTGATAACGCCTCAAACCGTGCATCTTGGCGCCTCACAGTTTGGCGGGCAGCAGCCTCCTTTGAAGAAGACCGCAGAGCCCACCTCACTGACAAAAGGCAAAGGAGGAAAAACCCAACACCAAACCCCAACCAACCAATTTTCCCTTGCAACCGCTGCAATCGTGTCTGCCTGTCCCGCATCGGACTGGTCAGCCACAAACGAGCCTGCAGCTGACGTGGACTTTTTACCCCCTCCATAAATCTTCGTCCGCGAAGCCAAGCCAAAGAAAAAGAAAGAAAATAGTGGACAATATTTGTAAATATAGTGGACAACATTTGTTAATACAGTGGACAATATTTGGTAGTATAATATTCAGTATTTGGTAGCATCATGGACAGTATAGTGGACAGCATTTTTTTAATATAGTGGACAATATTTGGTAGTATAATGGACAGTATTTGGTAGTATAATGGACAGTATAATGGACAATATTTGTTAATATAGTGTACAATATTTGGTAGTATCATGGACAGTATAGTGGACAACATTTGTTAATACAGTGGACAATATTTGGTAGTATAATATTCAGTATTTGGTAGCATCATGGATATTATAGTGGACAGCATTTTTTTAATATAGTGGACAATATTTGGTAGTATAATGGACAGTTTTTGGTAGTATCATGGACAGTATAGTGGACAACATTTGTTAATACAGTGGACAATATTTGTTAATATAGATGACAATATATCGTAGTTTAATGGACAGTATTTGGTAGCATAATGGACAGTATAGTTGACAACATTTATTAATATAGTGTACAATATCTGGTGGTATAATGGACAGTATTTGGTAGTATAATGGACAGTATAGTGGACAATATTTGTTAATATAGTGGACAATATCTGGTAGTATAATTGACAGTATTTGGTAGTATAATGGACGGTATAGTGGACAATGTTTGTTAATATAGTGGACAATATTTGTTCATATATTGGACAGTATTTGGTAGTATAATTGACAGTATAGTGGACAATGTTTGTTAATATAGTGGACAATATCTGGTGGTATAATGGACAGTATTTGGTAGTATACTGGACAGTATAGTGGACAATATTGTAAATATAGTGCACAACATTTGTTAATATAGCGGACAAATTTTGGTAGTATCATGGACAGTATAGTGGACAATATTTGTTAATATAGTGGACAATATCTGGTAGTATAATTGACAGTATTTGGTGGTATAATTGACAGTATAGTGGACAATGTTTGTTAATATAGTGGACAATATCTGATGGTATAATGGACAGTATTTGGTAGTATAATGGACAGTATAGTGGACAATATTTGTAAATATAGTGCACAACATTTGTTAATATAGCGGACAAATTTTGGTAGTATAATAGACAGTATTTGGTAGTATCATGGACAGTATAGTGGACAACATTTGTTAATATAGTGGACAATATTTGTTCATATATTGGACAGTATTTGGTAGTATAATTGACAGTATAGTGGACAATGTTTGTTAATATAGTGGACAATATCTGGTGGTATAATGGACAGTATTTGGTAGTATACTGGACAGTATAGTGGACAACATTTGTTAATATAGTGGACAATATTTGGTAGTATAAAGGACAGTATTTGGTAGTATAATGGACAGTATAGTGGACAATATTTGTTAATATAGTGTACAATATTTGGTCGTACAATGGACAGTATTTGGTAGTATAATGGACTGTATAGTGGTCAATATTTGTGAATATAGTGGACAATATTTGGTCATATAATGGACAGTATTTGGTAGTATAATGGCCAGTATAGTGGACAATATTTGTTAATATAGTGGACATTATTTGGTCGTATAGTGGAGAGTATTTGGTAGTATAATGGACAGAATAGTGGACAATATTTGTTCATATAGTGGACTATATTTGGTAGTATAATTCACAGTATTTGGTAGTATAATGGACAGTGTAGTGGACAATATTTGTTAATATAGTGGACAGTATTTGGTAGTATAATGTACAGTATAGTGGACAATATTTGTTAATATTGTGGACAACATTTGTTAATATAGTGGACAATATTTGGTAGTATAATGGACAGAATTTGGTAGTATAATGGACAATATTTGGAAGTATAATGGACAGTATTTGGTAGTATAATGGACATTATAGTGGACAACATTTGTTAATATAGTGGACAATACTTGGTAGTATAATGGACAGCATTTTGTAGTATAATGGACAGTATAGTGGACAACATTTCTTCATATAGTGGACAATACTTGTTAGTATAATGGACAGAGTTTTGTTTTATAATGGACAGTATAGTGGACAACATTTGTTAATATAGTGGACAATTCTTGGTAGTATAATGGACAGTATTTTGTAGTATAATGGATAGTATAGTGGACAACATTTGTTCATATAGTGGACAATACTTGGTAGTATAATGGACTGAATTTTGTTTTATAATGGACAGTATAGTGGACAATATTTGTTAATATAGTGGACAATATCTGGTAGTATAATGGAAAGTATTTTGTAGTATAATGGACAGTATAGTGGACAATATTTGTTAATATAGTGGACATTATTTGTTCGTATATTGGACAGTATTTGGTAGTATAATGGACAGTATAATAGACTATATTTGTTAATATAGTGGACAATATCTGGAAGTATAATTGACAGTATTTGGTAGTATAATGGACAGTACAGTGGACAATATTTGTTAATATAGTGGACAATATCTGGTATTATAATGGACAGTATTTGGTAGTATAATGGACAGTATAGTGGACAATATTTGTTAATATAGTGGACACTATCTGGTAGTATAATTGACAGTATTTGGTAGTATAATGGAAGGTATAGTGGACAATGTTTGTTAATATAGTGGACAATATTTGTTCATATATTGGACAGTATTTGGTAGTATAATTGACAGTATAGTGGACAATGTTTGTTAATATAGTGGACAATATCTGGTGGTATAATGGACAGTATTTGGTAGTATAATGGACAGTATAGTGGACAATATTTGTAAATATAGTGCACAACATTTGTTAATATAGCAGACAAATTTTGGTAGTATCATGGACAGTATAGTGGACAACATTTGTTAATATAGTGGACAATATTTGGTAGTATAAAGGACAGTATTTTGTAGTATAATGGACAGTATAGTTGACAACATTTATTAATATAGTGTACAATATCTGGTGGTATAATGGACAGTATTTGGTAGTATAATGGACAGTATAGTGGACAATATTTGTAAATATAGTGCACAACATTTGTTAATATAGCGGACAAATTTTGGTAGTATAATAGACAGTATTTGGTAGTATCATGGACAGTATAGTGGACAACATTTGTTAATACAGTGGGCAATATTTGTTAATATAGATGACAATATATCGTAGTTTAATGGACCGTATTTGGTAGCATAATGGACAGTATAGTTGACAACATTTATTAATATAGTGTACAATATCTGGTGGTATAATGGACAGTATTTGGTAGTATAATGGACAGTATAGTGGACAATATTTGTAAATATAGTGCACAACATTTGTTAATATAGCGGACAAATTTTGGTAGTATAATAGACAGTATTTGGTAGTATCATGGACAGTATAGTGGACAACATTTGTTAATACAGTGGACAATATTTGGTAGTATAATATTCAGTATTTGGTAGCATCATGGATATTATAGTGGACAGCATTTTTTTAATATAGTGGACAATATTTGGTAGTATAATGGACAGTATTTGGTAGTATCATGGACAGTATAGTGGACAACATTTGTTAATACAGTGGACAATATTTGTTAATATAGATGACAATATATCGTAGTTTAATGGACAGTATTTGGTAGCATAATGGACAGTATAGTTGACAACATTTATTAATATAGTGTACAATATCTGGTGGTATAATGGACAGTATTTGGTAGTATAATGGACAGTATAGTGGACAATATTTGTTAATATAGTGGACAATATCTGGTAGTATAATTGACAGTATTTGGTAGTATAATGGACGGTATAGTGGACAATGTTTGTTAATATAGTGGACAATATTTGTTCATATATTGGACAGTATTTGGTAGTATAATTGACAGTATAGTGGACAATGTTTGTTAATATAGTGGACAATATCTGGTGGTATAATGGACAGTATTTGGTAGTATACTGGACAGTATAGTGGACAATATTGTAAATATAGTGCACAACATTTGTTAATATAGCGGACAAATTTTGGTAGTATCATGGACAGTATAGTGGACAATATTTGTTAATATAGTGGACAATATCTGGTAGTATAATTGACAGTATTTGGTAGTATAATGGACGGTATAGTGGACAATGTTTGTTAATATAGTGGACAATATCATGGACAGTATAGTGGACAACATTTGTTAATACAGTGGACAATATTTGGTAGTATAATGGACAGTATAGTGGACAATATTTGTTAATATAGAACACAATATTTGGTAATATAATAGATAGTATTTGGTAGTATCATGGACAGTATCTGGTAGTACAATGGACAGTATATTGGACAATATTTGTTCATAGAGTGGACAATATTTGGTAGTTTCATGGACAATATTTGGTAGTATAATGGACAGTATAGTGGACAACATTTGTTAATATAGTGTACAATATTTGGTAGCTTAATGGACAGTATTTGGTAGTATAATGGACAGTATAGTGGACAATATTTGGAAGTATAGTAGATAATATTTGGTAGTATAATGGACAGTATTTGGTAGTATAATGGACAGTATAGTGGACAATATTTGGTAGCATAGTAGATAATATTTGGTAGTATAATGGATAGAATCTGGTAGAATAAAGGGCAGTATAATGGACAATATTTGTTAATATATTGGACAATATTTGGTAGTACAATGGACAGTATTTGGTAGTATAATGGACAGTATAGTTGACAACATTTGTTAATATAGTGTACAATATTTGGTAGTATAATGGACAGTATTTGGTAGTATAATGGACAGTATAGTGGACAATATTTGTTAATATAGTGTACAATACTTGTTAGTATAATGGACAGAATTTTGTTTTATAATGGACAGTATAGTGGACAACATTTGTTCATATAGTGGACAATACTTGGTAGTATAATGGACTGAATTTTGTTTTATAATGGACAGTATAGTGGACATTATTTGTTAATATAGTGGACAACATTTGTTAATATAGATGACAATATATCGTAGTTTAATGGACAGTATTTGGTAGCATAATGGACAGTATAGTTGACAACATTTATTAATATAGTGTACAATATTTGGTGGTATAATGGACAGTATTTGGTAGTATAATGGAGAGTATAGTGGACATTATTTGTAAATATAGTGCACAACATTTGTTAATATAGCGGACAAATTTTGGTAGTATAAAAGACAGTATTTGGTAGTATCATGGACAGTATAATGGACAACATTTGTTAATATAGTGGACAATATTTGGTAGTACAAAGGACAGTATTTGGTAGTATAATGGACAGTATAGTGGACAATATTTGTAAATATAGTGGACAACATTTGTTAATACAGTGGACAATATTTGGTAGTATAAAGGACAGTATTTGGTAGTATAATGGACAGTATAGTGGACAGGATGTAGTCCAGGAGGTGCCAGTGTTTGGATCGGGGATGCATCCAGGTGGTCTTAAGGCTGTCCCTCTGCTGAAAAAGGGTGTTTGTAATGACAAGCCGCTGTTCTGCGCAGAGCTCCAAAAGGATGCGCCCATTTTCGATGCACTTGCCGACGCCATGCTTGCCCAGGATTCCTGGCCAGGTTTCTGAGTCTTTGCCGACACGAGCGTTGAAGTCGCCCACGATGACAACCTTGTCGGCTGTAGGGGTACGTTGGATGAGGTTGTGCAGGTCGGTGTAGAACTTGTTCTTTTCTGCTGGTTCCGCCTGGAGGGTTGGAGCATAGACACTGATGAGGGTGATGTGACGCTTGTTTTGAAGTGGGAGTCGCATGGACATGATTCGGTCCGAGAGGCCTGTCGGAAGGTTTTCGAGTTTGGAGGCAATGAAGCTCTTGACCATGAAGCCTACACCAGATAGGCGTCGTTCATCCGAAGGCTTGCCAGACCAGTAGAGTGTGTAGCCCGCGCCGCGTTCTTGGAGGCTGCCTACATCTGCCAGGCGGACTTCACTGAGAGCGGCTATGTCGATGTCAAGTCTGAGGAGTTCATGTGCAATGAGGGCAGACCGACGTTCAGGTCGGTGGCTCTCAGTCTTGTCTAGCATGGTTCTGATGTTCCAGCATGCTAGCTTGAGTTTGTGAGCATCTTTTGAGGGGGAGGACGTGGAGGGGGAGGACGTTGAGGGGGAGGACGTTGAGTCTGGAAGGCTGGCGGCAAAACTCTGCATGCCAAACTGCATGAGTTTTTCAAGCTTTGTTGGGACCAAGGTAAACTGCCTCAGGATCTTCGTGATGCCACCATCATCACCCTGTACAAAAACAAAGGCGAGAAATCAGACTGCTCAAACTACAGGGGAATCACGTTGCTCTCCATTGCAGGCAAAATCTTCGCTAGGATTCTACTAAATAGAATAATACCTAGTGTCGCCGAGAATATTCTCCCAGAATCACAGTGCGGCTTTCGCGCAAACAGAGGAACCACTGACATGGTCTTTGCCCTCAGACAGCTCCAAGAAAAGTGCAGAGAACAAAACAAAGGACTCTACATCACCTTTGTTGACCTCACCAAAGCCTTCGACACCGTGAGCAGGAAAGGGCTTTGGCAAATACTAGAGCGCATCGGATGTCCCCCAAAGTTCCTCAACATGATTATCCAACTGCACGAAAACCAACAAGGTCGGGTCAGATACAGCAATGAGCTCTCTGAACCCTTCTCCATTAACAATGGCGTGAAGCAAGGCTGTGTTCTCGCACCAACCCTCTTTTCAATCTTCTTCAGCATGATGCTGAACCAAGCCATGAAAGACCCCAACAATGAAGACGCTGTTTACATCCGGTACCGCACGGATGGCAGTCTCTTCAATCTGAGGCGCCTGCAAGCTCACACCAAGACACAAGAGAAACTTGTCCGTGAACTACTCTTTGCAGATGATGCCGCTTTAGTTGCCCATTCAGAGCCAGCTCTTCAGCGCTTGACGTCCTGCTTTGCGGAAACTGCCAAAATGTTTGGCCTGGAAGTCAGCCTGAAGAAAACTGAGGTCCTCCATCAGCCAGCTCCCCACCATGACTACCAGCCCCCCCACATCTCCATCGGGCACACAAAACTCAAAACGGTCAACCAGTTTACCTATCTCGGCTGCACCATTTCATCAGATGCAAGGATCGACAATGAGATAGACAACAGACTCGCCAAGGCAAATAGCGCCTTTGGAAGACTACACAAAAGAGTCTGGAAAAACAACCAACTGAAAAACCTCACAAAGATAAGCGTATACAGAGCCGTTGTCATACCCACACTCCTGTTTGGCTCCGAATCATGGGTCCTCTACCGGCACCACCTACGGCTCCTAGAACGCTTCCACCAGCGTGGTCTCCGCTCCATCCTCAACATCCATTGGAGCGCTCACACCCCTAACGTCGAGGTACTCGAGATGGCAGAGGTCGACAGCATCGAGTCCACGCTGCTGAAGATCCAGCTGCACTGGATGGGTCACGTCTCCAGAATGGAGGACCATCGCCTTCCCAAGATCGTATTATATGGCGAGCTCTCCACTGGCCACCGTGACAGAGGTGCACCAAAGAAAAGGTACAAGGACTGCCTAAAGAAATCTCTTGGTGCCTGCCACATTGACCACCGCCAGTGGGCTGATAACGCCTCAAACCGTGCATCTTGGCGCCTCACAGTTTGGCGGGCAGCAGCCTCCTTTGAAGAAGACCGCAGAGCCCACCTCACTGACAAAAGGCAAAGGAGGAAAAACCCAACACCAAACCCCAACCAACCAATTTTCCCTTGCAACCGCTGCAATCGTGTCTGCCTGTCCCGCATCGGACTGGTCAGCCACAAACGAGCCTGCAGCTGACGTGGACTTTTTACCCCCTCCATAAATCTTCGTCCGCGAAGCCAAGCCAAAGAAAAAGAAAGAAAATAGTGGACAATATTTGTAAATATAGTGGACAACATTTGTTAATACAGTGGACAATATTTGGTAGTATAATATTCAGTATTTGGTAGCATCATGGACAGTAGAGTGGACAGCATTTTTTTAATATAGTGGACAATATTTGGTAGTATAATGGACAGTATTTGGAAGTATAATGGACAGTATAGTGGACAATATTTGTTAATATAGTGTACAATATTTGGTAGTATAATGGACAGTATAGTGGACAATATTTGTTAATATACTACACAATATTTGGTAGTATAATAGATAGTATTTGGTAGTATCATGGACAATATCTGGTAGTACAATGGACAGTATATTGGACAACATTTGTTAATATAGTGTACAATTTTTGGTAGCTTAATCGACAGTATTTGGTAGTATAATGGACAGTATAGTGGACAATATTTGTTAATATAGTGGACAATATCTGGTAGTATAATGGACAGTATTTGGGAGTATAATGGACAGTATAGTGGACAATATTGCTTAATATAGTGGACAATATTTGGTTGTATAATTGACAGAAAAGTAGAAAATATTTGGTAGTATAATGGACAGTATTTGGTAGTATAATGGACAGTATAGTGGACAATATTTGTTAATATAGTCGACAATACCTGGTTATATAACGGACAGTATTTGGTAGTATTATGGACAGTATAGTGGACAATATTTGTAAATATAGTGGACAACATTTGTTAATACAGTGGACAATATTTGGTAGTATAATATTCAGTATTTGGTAGCATCATGGACAGTATAGTGGACAGCATTTTTTTAATATAGTGGACAATATTTGGTAGTATAATGGACAGTATTTGGTAGTATAATGGACAATATTTGCTAATATAGTGTACAATATTTGGTAGTATCATGGACAGTATAGTGGACAACATTTGTTAATACAGTGGACAATATTTGGTAGTATAATATTCAGTATTTGGTAGCATCATGGATATTATAGTGGACAGCATTTTTTTAATATAGTGGACAATATTTGGTAGTATAATGGACAGTTTCTGGTAGTATCATGGACAGTATAGTGGACAACATTTGTTAATACAGTGGACAATATTTGTTAATATAGATGACAATATATCGTAGTTTAATGGACAGTATTTGGTAGCATAATGGACAGTATAGTTGACAACATTTATTAATATAGTGTACAATATCTGGTGGTATAATGGACAGTATTTGGTAGTATAATGGACAGTATAGTGGACAATATTTGTTAATATAGTGGACAATATCTGGTAGTATAATTGACAGTATTTGGTAGTATAATGGACGGTATAGTGGACAATGTTTGTTAATATAGTGGACAATATTTGTTCATATATTGGACAGTATTTGGTAGTATAATTGACAGTATAGTGGACAATGTTTGTTAATATAGTGGACAATATCTGGTGGTATAATGGACAGTATTTGGTAGTATACTGGACAGTATAGTGGACAATATTGTAAATATAGTGCACAACATTTGTTAATATAGCGGACAAATTTTGGTAGTATCATGGACAGTATAGTGGACAATATTTGTTAATATAGTGGACAATATCTGGTAGTATAATTGACAGTATTTGGTGGTATAATTGACAGTATAGTGGACAATGTTTGTTAATATAGTGGACAATATCTGATGGTATAATGGACAGTATTTGGTAGTATAATGGACAGTATAGTGGACAATATTTGTAAATATAGTGCACAACATTTGTTAATATAGCGGACAAATTTTGGTAGTATAATAGACAGTATTTGGTAGTATCATGGACAGTATAGTGGACAACATTTGTTAATATAGTGGACAATATTTGGTAGTATAAAGGATAGTATTTGGTAGTATAATGGACAGTATAGTGGACAATATTTGTAAATATAGTGGACAACATTTGTTAATACAGTGGACAATATTTGGTAGTATAATATTCAGTATTTGGTAGCATCATGGACAGTATCGTGGACAGCATTTTTTTAATATAGTGGACAATATTTGGTTGTATAATGGACAGTATTTGGTAGTATAATGGACAGTATAGTGGACAATATTTGTTAATATAGTGTACAATATTTGGTAGTATAATGGACAGTATAGTGGACAATATTTGTTGATATAGTACACAACATTTGGTAATATAATAGATAGTATTTGGTCGTATCATGGACAGTATCTGGTAGTACAATGGACAGTATATTGGACAATATTTGTTCATAGAGTGGACAATATTTGGTAGTTTCATGGACAGTATTTGGTAGTATAATGGACAGTATAGTGGACAACATTTGTTAATATAGTGTACAATATTTGGTAGCTTAATGGACAGTATTTGGTAGTATAATGGACAGTATAGTGGACAATATTTGGTAGTATAGTAGATAATATTTGGTAGTATAATGGACAGTATTTGGTAGTATAATGGACAGTATAGTGGACAATATTTGGTAGCATAGTAGATAATATTTGGTAGTATAATGGACTGTATTTGGTTGTATAATGGACAGTATAGTGGACAATATTTGCTAACATAGTGGACAATATTTGGTAGTATAATGGATAGAATTTGGTAGAATAAAGGGCAGTATAATGGACAATATTTGTTAATATATTGGACAATATTTGGTAGTACAATGGACAGTATTTGGTAGTATAATGGACAGTATAGTTGACAACATTTGTTAATATAGTGTACAATATTTGGTAGTATAATGGACAGTATTTGGTAGTATAATGGACAGTATAGTGGACAATATTTGTTAATATAGTGTACAATATTTGGTCGTACAATGGACAGTATTTGGTAGTATAATGGACTGTATAGTGGTCAATATTTGTGAATATAGTGGACAATATTTGGTCATATAATGGACAGTATTTGGTAGTATAATGGCCAGTATAGTGGACAATATTTGTTAATATAGTGGACATTATTTGGTCGTATAGTGGAGAGTATTTGGTAGTATAATGGACAGAATAGTGGACAATATTTGTTCATATAGTGGACTATATTTGGTAGTATAATTCACAGTATTTGGTAATATAATGGACAGTGTAGTGGACAATATTTGTTAATATAGTGGACAGTATTTGGTAGTATAATGTACAGTATAGTGGACAATATTTGTTAATATTGTGGACAACATTTGTTAATATAGTGGACAATATTTGGTAGTATAATGGACAGAATTTGGTAGTATAATGGACAATATTTGGAAGTATAATGGACAGTATTTGGTAGTATAATGGACATTATAGTGGACAACATTTGTTAATATAGTGGACAATACTTGGTAGTATAATGGACAGCATTTTGTAGTATAATGGACAGTATAGTGGACAACATTTCTTCATATAGTGGACAATACTTGTTAGTATAATGGACAGAGTTTTGTTTTATAATGGACAGTATAGTGGACAACATTTGTTAATATAGTGGACAATTCTTGGTAGTATAATGGACAGTATTTTGTAGTATAATGGATAGTATAGTGGACAACATTTGTTCATATAGTGGACAATACTTGGTAGTATAATGGACTGAATTTTGTTTTATAATGGACAGTATAGTGGACAATATTTGTTAATACAGTGGGCAATATTTGTTAATATAGATGACAATATATCGTAGTTTAATGGACCGTATTTGGTAGCATAATGCACAGTATAGTTGACAACATTTATTAATATAGTGTACAATATCTGGTGGTATAATGGACAGTATTTGGTAGTATAATGGACAGTATAGTGGACAATATTTGTAAATATAGTGCACAACATTTGTTAATATAGCGGACAAATTTTGGTAGTATAATAGACAGTATTTGGTAGTATCATGGACAGTATAGTGGACAACATTTGTTAATACAGTGGGCAATATTTGTTAATATAGATGACAATATATCGTAGTTTAATGGACCGTATTTGGTAGCATAATGCACAGTATAGTTGACAACATTTATTAATATAGTGTACAATATCTGGTGGTATAATGGACAGTATTTGGTAGTATAATGGACAGTATAGTGGACAATATTTGTAAATATAGTGCACAACATTTGTTAATATAGCGGACAAATTTTGGTAGTATAATAGACAGTATTTGGTAGTATCATGGACAGTATAGTGGACAACATTTGTTAATACAGTGGACAATATTTGGTAGTATAATATTCAGTATTTGGTAGCATCATGGATATTATAGTGGACAGCATTTTTTTAATATAGTGGACAATATTTGGTAGTATAATGGACAGTATTTTGTAGTATCATGGACAGTATAGTGGACAACATTTGTTAATACAGTGGACAATATTTGTTAATATAGATGACAATATATCGTAGTTTAATGGACAGTATTTGGTAGCATAATGGACAGTATAGTTGACAACATTTATTAATATAGTGTACAATATCTGGTAGTATAATTGACAGTATTTGGTAGTATAATGGACGGTATAGTGGACAATGTTTGTTAATATAGTGGACAATATTTGTTCATATATTGGACAGTATTTGGTAGTATAATTGACAGTATAGTGGACAATGTTTGTTAATATAGTGGACAATATCTGGTGGTATAATGGACAGTATTTGGTAGTATACTGGACAGTATAGTGGACAATATTGTAAATATAGTGCACAACATTTGTTAATATAGCGGACAAATTTTGGTAGTATCATGGACAGTATAGTGGACAATATTTGTTAATATAGTGGACAATATCTGGTAGTATAATTGACAGTATTTGGTAGTATAATGGACGGTATAGTGGACAATGTTTGTTAATATAGTGGACAATATCATGGACAGTATAGTGGACAACATTTGTTAATACAGTGGACAATATTTGGTAGTATAATGGACAGTATAGTGGACAATATTTGTTAATATAGTACACAATATTTGGTAATATAATAGATAGTATTTGGTAGTATCATGGACAGTATCTGGTAGTACAATGGACAGTATATTGGACAATATTTGTTCATAGAGTGGACAATATTTGGTAGTTTCATGGACAATATTTGGTAGTATAATGGACAGTATAGTGGACAACATTTGTTAATATAGTGTACAATATTTGGTAGCTTAATGGACAGTATTTGGTAGTATAATGGACAGTATAGTGGACAATATTTGGAAGTATAGTAGATAATATTTGGTAGTATAATGGACAGTATTTGGTAGTATAATGGACAGTATAGTGGACAATATTTGGTAGCATAGTAGATAATATTTGGTATTATAATGGACTGTATTTGGTAGTATAATGGACAGTATAGTGGACAATATTTGCTAACATAGTGGACAATATTTGGTAGTATAATGGATAGAATTTGGTAGAATAAAGGGCAGTATAATGGACAATATTTGTTAATATATTGGACAATATTTGGTAGTACAATGGACAGTATTTGGTAGTATATTGGACAGTATAGTTGACAACATTTGTTAATATAGTGTACAATATTTGGTAGTATAATGGACAGTATTTGGTTGTATAATGGACAGTATAGTGGACAATATTTGTTAATATAGTGTACAATATTTGGTCGTACAATGGACAGTATTTGGTAGTATAATGGACTGTATAGTGGTCAATATTTGTGAATATAGTGGACAATATTTGGTCATATAATGGACAGTATTTGGTAGTATAATGGACAGTATAGTGGACAATATTTGTTAATATAGTGGATAATATTTGGTCGTATAGTGGACAGTATTTGGTAGTACAATGCACCATAAGGTGGACAATATTTGTTAACATAGTGGACATTATTTGGTCGTATAGTGGAGAGTATTTGGTAGTATAATGGACAGAATAGTGGACAATATTTGTTCATATAGTGGACTATATTTGGTAGTATAATTCACAGTATTTGGTAGTATAATGTACAGTATAGTGGACAATATTTGTTAATATTGTGGACAACATTTGTTAATATAGTGGACAATATTCGGTAGTATAATGGACAGAATTTGGTAGTATAATGGACAATATTTGGAAGTATAATGGACAGTATTTGGTAGTATAATATTCAGTATTTGGTAGCATCATGGATATTATAGTGGACAGCATTTTTTTAATATAGTGGACAATATTTGGTAGTATAATGGACAGTTTTTGGTAGTATCATGGACAGTATAGTGGACAACATTTGTTAATACAGTGGACAATATTTGTTAATATAGATGACAATATATCGTAGTTTAATGGACAGTATTTGGTAGCATAATGGACAGTATAGTTGACAACATTTATTAATATAGTGTACAATATCTGGTGGTATAATGGACAGTATTTGGTAGTATAATGGACAGTATAGTGGACAATATTTGTTAATATAGTGGACAATATCTGGTAGTATAATTGACAGTATTTGGTAGTATAATGGACGGTATAGTGGACAATGTTTGTTAATATAGTGGACAATATTTGTTCATATATTGGACAGTATTTGGTAGTATAATTGACAGTATAGTGGACAATGTTTGTTAATATAGTGGACAATATCTGGTGGTATAATGGACAGTATTTGGTAGTATACTGGACAGTATAGTGGACAATATTGTAAATATAGTGCACAACATTTGTTAATATAGCGGACAAATTTTGGTAGTATCATGGACAGTATAGTGGACAATATTTGTTAATATAGTGGACAATATCTGGTAGTATAATTGACAGTATTTGGTGGTATAATTGACAGTATAGTGGACAATGTTTGTTAATATAGTGGACAATATCTGATGGTATAATGGACAGTATTTGGTAGTATAATGGACAGTATAGTGGACAATATTTGTAAATATAGTGCACAACATTTGTTAATATAGCGGACAAATTTTGGTAGTATAATAGACAGTATTTGGTAGTATCATGGACAGTATAGTGGACAACATTTGTTAATATAGTGGACAATATTTGGTAGTATAAAGGACAGTATTTGGTAGTATAATGGACAGTATAGTGGACAATATTTGTAAATATAGTGGACAACATTTGTTAATACAGTGGACAATATTTGGTAGTATAATATTCAGTATTTGGTAGCATCATGGACAGTATCGTGGACAGCATTTTTTTAATATAGTGGACAATATTTGGTTGTATAATGGACAGTATTTGGTAGTATAATGGACAGTATAGTGGACAATATTTGTTAATATAGTGTACAATATTTGGTAGTATAATGGACAGTATAGTGGACAATATTTGTTAATATAGTACACAACATTTGGTAATATAATAGATAGTATTTGGTCGTATCATGGACAGTATCTGGTAGTACAATGGACAGTATATTGGACAATATTTGTTCATAGAGTGGACAATATTTGGTAGTTTCATGGACAGTATTTGGTAGTATAATGGACAGTATAGTGGACAACATTTGTTAATATAGTGTACAATATTTGGTAGCTTAATGGACAGTATTTGGTAGTATAATGGACAGTATAGTGGACAATATTTGGTAGTATAGTAGATAATATTTGGTAGTATAATGGACAGTATTTGGTAGTATAATGGACAGTATAGTGGACAATATTTGGTAGCATAGTAGATAATATTTGGTAGTATAATGGACTGTATTTGGTTGTATAATGGACAGTATAGTGGACAATATTTGCTAACATAGTGGACAATATTTGGTAGTATAATGGATAGAATTTGGTAGAATAAAGGGCAGTATAATGGACAATATTTGTTAATATATTGGACAATATTTGGTAGTACAATGGACAGTATTTGGTAGTATAATGGACAGTATAGTTGACAACATTTGTTAATATAGTGTACAATATTTGGTAGTATAATGGACAGTATTTGGTAGTATAATGGACAGTATAGTGGACAATATTTGTTAATATAGTGTACAATATTTGGTCGTACAATGGACAGTATTTGGTAGTATAATGGACTGTATAGTGGTCAATATTTGTGAATATAGTGGACAATATTTGGTCATATAATGGACAGTATTTGGTAGTATAATGGCCAGTATAGTGGACAATATCTGTTAATATAGTGGACATTATTTGGTCGTATAGTGGAGAGTATTTGGTAGTATAATGGACAGAATAGTGGACAATATTTGTTCATATAGTGGACTATATTTGGTAGTATAATTCACAGTATTTGGTAGTATAATGGACAGTGTAGTGGACAATATTTGTTAATATAGTGGACAGTATTTGGTAGTATAATGTACAGTATAGTGGACAATATTTGTTAATATTGTGGACAACATTTGTTAATATAGTGGACAATATTTGGTAGTATAATGGACAGAATTTGGTAGTATAATGGACAATATTTGGAAGTATAATGGACAGTATTTGGTAGTATAATGGACATTATAGTGGACAACATTTGTTAATATAGTGGACAATACTTGGTAGTATAATGGACAGCATTTTGTAGTATAATGGACAGTATAGTGGACAACATTTCTTCATATAGTGGACAATACTTGTTAGTATAATGGACAGAGTTTTGTTTTATAATGGACAGTATAGTGGACAACATTTGTTAATATAGTGGACAATTCTTGGTAGTATAATGGACAGTATTTTGTAGTATAATGGATAGTATAGTGGACAACATTTGTTCATATAGTGGACAATACTTGGTAGTATAATGGACTGAATTTTGTTTTATAATGGACAGTATAGTGGACAATATTTGTTAATACAGTGGGCAATATTTGTTAATATAGATGACAATATATCGTAGTTTAATGGACCGTATTTGGTAGCATAATGCACAGTATAGTTGACAACATTTATTAATATAGTGTACAATATCTGGTGGTATAATGGACAGTATTTGGTAGTATAATGGACAGTATAGTGGACAATATTTGTAAATATAGTGCACAACATTTGTTAATATAGCGGACAAATTTTGTTAGTATAATAGACAGTATTTGGTAGTATCATGGACAGTATAGTGGACAACATTTGTTAATACAGTAGGCAATATTTGTTAATATAGATGACAATATATCGTAGTTTAATGGACCGTATTTGGTAGCATAATGCACAGTATAGTTGACAACATTTATTAATATAGTGTACAATATCTGGTGGTATAATGGACAGTATTTGGTAGTATAATGGACAGTATAGTGGACAATATTTGTAAATATAGTGCACAACATTTGTTAATATAGCGGACAAATTTTGGTAGTATAATAGACAGTATTTGGTAGTATCATGGACAGTATAGTGGACAACATTTGTTAATACAGTGGACAATATTTGGTAGTATAATATTCAGTATTTGGTAGCATCATGGATATTATAGTGGACAGCATTTTTTTAATATAGTGGACAATATTTGGTAGTATAATGGACAGTATTTGGTAGTATCATGGACAGTATAGTGGACAACATTTGTTAATACAGTGGACAATATTTGTTAATATAGATGACAATATATCGTAGTTTAATGGACAGTATTTGGTAGCATAATGGACAGTATAGTTGACAACATTTATTAATATAGTGTACAATATCTGGTGGTATAATGGACAGTATTTGGTAGTATAATGGACAGTATAGTGGACAATATTTGTTAATATAGTGGACAATATCTGGTAGTATAATTGACAGTATTTGGTAGTATAATGGACGGTATAGTGGACAATGTTTGTTAATATAGTGGACAATATTTGTTCATATATTGGACAGTATTTGGTAGTATAATTGACAGTATAGTGGACAATGTTTGTTAATATAGTGGACAATATCTGGTGGTATAATGGACAGTATTTGGTAGTATACTGGACAGTATAGTGGACAATATTGTAAATATAGTGCACAACATTTGTTAATATAGCGGACAAATTTTGGTAGTATCATGGACAGTATAGTGGACAATATTTGTTAATATAGTGGACAATATCTGGTAGTATAATTGACAGTATTTGGTAGTATAATGGACGGTATAGTGGACAATGTTTGTTAATATAGTGGACAATATCATGGACAGTATAGTGGACAACATTTGTTAATACAGTGGACAATATTTGGTAGTATAATGGGCAGTATAGTGGACAATATTTGTTAATATAGTACACAATATTTGGTAATATAATAGATAGTATTTGGTAGTATCATGGACAGTATCTGGTAGTACAATGGACAGTATATTGGACAATATTTGTTCATAGAGTGGACAATATTTGGTAGTTTCATGGACAATATTTGGTAGTATAATGGACAGTATAGTGGACAACATTTGTTAATATAGTGTACAATATTTGGTAGCTTAATGGACAGTATTTGGTAGTATAATGGACAGTATAGTGGACAATATTTGGAAGTATAGTAGATAATATTTGGTAGTATAATGGACAGTATTTGGTAGTATAATGGACAGTATAGTGGACAATATTTGGTAGCATAGTAGATAATATTTGGTATTATAATGGACTGTATTTGGTAGTATAATGGACAGTATAGTGGACAATATTTGCTAACATAGTGGACAATATTTGGTAGTATAATGGATAGAATTTGGTAGAATAAAGGGCAGTATAATGGACAATATTTGTTAATATATTGGACAATATTTGGTAGTACAATGGACAGTATTTGGTAGTATATTGGACAGTATAGTTGACAACATTTGTTAATATAGTGTACAATATTTGGTAGTATAATGGACAGTATTTGGTTGTATAATGGACAGTATAGTGGACAATATTTGTTAATATAGTGTACAATATTTGGTCGTACAATGGACAGTATTTGGTAGTATAATGGACTGTATAGTGGTCAATATTTGTGAATATAGTGGACAATATTTGGTCATATAATGGACAGTATTTGGTAGTATAATGGACAGTATAGTGGACAATATTTGTTAATATAGTGGATAATATTTGGTCGTATAGTGGACAGTATTTGGTAGTACAATGCACCATAAGGTGGACAATATTTGTTAACATAGTGGACATTATTTGGTCGTATAGTGGAGAGTATTTGGTAGTATAATGGACAGAATAGTGGACAATATTTGTTCATATAGTGGACTATATTTGGTAGTATAATTCACAGTATTTGGTAGTATAATGTACAGTATAGTGGACAATATTTGTTAATATTGTGGACAACATTTGTTAATATAGTGGACAATATTCGGTAGTATAATGGACAGAATTTGGTAGTATAATGGACAATATTTGGAAGTATAATGGACAGTATTTGGTAGTATAATGGACATTATAGTGGACAACATTTGTTAATATAGTGGACAATACTTGGTAGTATAATGGACAGCATTTTGTAGTATAATGGACAGTATAGTGGACAACATTTCTTCATATAGTGGACAATACTTGTTAGTATAATGGACAGAGTTTTGTTTTATAATGGACAGTATAGTGGACAACATTTGTTAATATAGTGGACAATTCTTGGTAGTATAATGGACAGTATTTTGTAGTATAATCGATAGTATAGTGGACAACATTTGTTCATATAGTGGACAATACTTGGTAGTATAATGGACTGAATTTTGTTTTATAATGGACAGTATCGTGGACTATATTTGTTAATATAGTGCACAACATTTGTTAATATACATGACAATTTATCGTAGTTTAATGGACAGTATTTGGTAGAATTATGGACAGTATAGTTTACAACATTTATTAATATAGTGTACAATATTTGGTGGTATAATGGACAGTATTTGGTAGTATAATGGAGAGTATAGTGGAAATTATTTGTAAATATAGTGCACAACATTTGTTAATATAGCGGACAAATTTTGGTAGTATAATAGACAGTATTTGGTAGTATCATGGACAGTATAGTGCACAACATTTGTTAATATAGTGGACAATAGTTGGTAGTATAAAGGACAGTATTTGGTAGTATAATGGACAGTATAGTGGACAATATTTGTAAATATAGTGGACAACATTTGTTAATACAGTGGACAATATTTGGTAGTATAATATTCAGTATTTGGTAGCATCATGGACAGTATAGTGGACAGCATTTTTTTAATATAGTGGACAATATTTGGTAGTATAATGGACAGTATTTGGTAGTATAATGGACAGTATAGTGGACAATATTTGTTAATATAGTGTACAATATTTGGTAGTATAATGGACAGTATAGTGGACAATATTTGTTAATATAGTACACAATATTTGGTAGTATAATAGATAGTATTTGGTAGTATCATGGACAGAATAGTGGACAACATTTGTTAATATAGTGGACAATATTTGGTAGCTTAATGGACAGTATTTGGTAGTATAATGGACAGTATAGTGGACAATATTTGGTAGTATAGTAGATAATATTTTGTAGTATAATAGACTGTATTTGGTAGTATAATGGACAGAATAGTGGACAATATTTGCTAACATAGTGGACAATATTTGGTAGTATAATGGATAGAATTTGGTAGAATAAAGGGCAGTATAGTGGACAATATTTGTTAATATATTGGACAATATTTGGTAGTACAATGGAGAATATTTGGTAGTATATAGTTGACAACATTTGTTAATATAGTGTACAATATTTGGTAGTATAATGGACAGTATTTGGTAGTATAATGGACAGTATAGTGTACAATATTTGTTAATTTAGTGTACAATATTTGGTTATATAATGGACAGTATTTGGTAGTATAATGGACAGTATAGTGGACAATATTTGTTAATATAGTGGATAATATTTGGTCGTATAGTGGACAGTATTTGGTAGTACAATGGACCATAAGGTGGACAATATTTGTTAACATAGTGGACATTATTTGGTCGTATAGTGGAGAGTATTTGGTAGTATAATGGACAGAATAGTGGACAATATTTGTTCATATAGTGGACTATATTTGGTAGTATAATTCGCAGTATTTGGTAGTATAATGTACAGTATAGTGGACAATACTTGTTAATATTGTGGACAACATTTGTTAATATAGTGGACAATATTTGGTAGTATAATGGACAGAATTTGTTAGTATAATGGACAATATTTGGAAGTATAATGGACAGTATTTGGTAGTATAATGGACAGTACAGTGGACAACATTTGTTAATATAGTGGACAATACTCGGTAGTATAATGGACAGTATTTGGTAGTATAATGGACAGTAGAGTGGTCAACATTTGTTCATATAGTGGACAATACTTGGTAGTATAATGGACAGAATTTGGTTTTGTAATGGACAGTATAGTGGACACTATTTGTTAATATAGTGGACAATATTTTGTAGTTTAATGGACAGTATTTGGTAGTATAATCGACAGTATAGTGGACAACATGTGTTAATATAGTGGACAACATTTGATAGCTTCGTGAACAGTATTTGGTAATATAATGGACAGGATAGTGGACAATATTTGGTCATTTTGTGAACAGTATTTGGTAGTACAATGGACAGAATAGTGGAAAATATTTGGTATATATTGGACTGTATTTGGGAGTATAATATGCAGTATTTGAGAGTATAATGTACAGTATGGTGGACAATATTTGGTAGTATAATGGACAGTATAGTGGACAATGTTTTGTATACAGTGGACAATATTAGGTAGTCTCAATGACAGTATAGTGGACAATATTTGGTAGTACTATGGACAGTATAGTGGACAATATTTTATTATACTGGACAGTATTTGGTAGTATAATGGACAGTGTAGTGTACAATATTTGGTAGTATGGTGGACTGTATTTGGTAGTATTATGGACAGTATAGTGGACAATATTTGTTAGTATAATGGACAGTATAGTGGACAATATTTGGGAGTATAGAGGACAGTATTTGGTAATATAATGGTCAATATTTGTTAATATTGTGGACAACATTGGTTAATATAGTACACAATATTTGGTAGTATGATGGACAGTATTTGGTAGTATAATGGACAGTATACTGGACAACATTTGTTAATATAGTGGACAATAGTTGGTAGTATAATTGACAGTATTTGGTAGTATAATGGACAGTATAGTGGACAATATTTGTTAATATAATGGACAATATTTGTTAATATAGTGGACAATATTTGGTAGTATAATGGACAGTATTTGGTAGTATAATGGACAGTATAGTGGACAATATTTGTTAATATAGTGTACAATATTTGGTCATGTAATGGACAGTATTTGGTAGTATCATGGACAGTATAGTTGACAACATTTGTTAATATAGTGTACAATATTTTGTTGTATAATGGACAGTATTTGGTAGTATAATGGACAGTATAGTGGACATTATTTGTTAATATAGTGGACAACATTTGTTAATATATGAACAATATTTGTTAATAGATTGCACAACATTTGTTAATTTCGTGGAAAATATTTGGTAGTATTATATACAGTATTTGGTAGTATCATGGACAGTATACTGGACAACATTTGTTAATATAGTACACAATATTTGGTAGTGTAATAGATAGTATTTGGTAGTATCATGGACAGTATCTGGTCGTATAATGGACAGTATAATGGACAATATTTGTTCATAGAGTGGACAATACTTGGTAGTATAATGGACAGTATTTGGTAGTATAATGGACAGTATACTGGACAACATTTGTTCATAGAGTGGACAATACTTGGTAGTATCATGTTTAGTATCTGGTAGTATAATGGACAGTATAGTGGACAATATTTGCTAACATAGTGGACAAAATTTGGTAGTATAATGGACAGAATTTGGTAGAATAATGGGCAATATAGTGGACAATATTTGTTAATATAGTGGACAATATTTGGTAGTATAATGGACAGTATTTGGCAGTATAATGGACAGTATAGTTGACAAGATTTGTTAATATAGTGGACAATATTTTGTTGTATAATGGACAGTATTTGGTAGTATAATGGACAGTATAGTAGACAATTTTTTTAATATAGTGTACAATATTTGGTCGTGTAATGGACAGTATTTGGTAGTATAATGTACAGTATAGAGGTCAATATTTGTTAATATAGTGGACAATAATTGGTCGTATAATGGACAGTGTTTGGAAGTATAATGGACAGTATAATGGACAACATTTGTTAATATAGTGTACAATATTTGGTAGCTTAATGGACAGTATTTGGTAGTATAATGGACAGTATAGTGGACAATATTTGGTAGTATAGTAGATAATATTTGGTAGTATAATGGACTGTATTTGGTAGTATAATGGACTGTATAGTGGACAATATTTGCTAACATAGTGGACAATATTTGGTAGTATAATGAATAGAATTTGGGAGAATAAAGGGCAGTATAGTGGACAATATTTGTTAATATATTGGACAATATTTGGTAGTGCAATGGACAGTATTTGGTAGTATAATGGACAGTATAGTTGACAACATTTGTTAATATAGTGTACAATATTTGGTAGTATAATGGACAGTATTTGGTAGTATAATGGACAGTACAGTGGACAATATTTGTTAATATAGTGTACAATATTTGGTCGTACAATGGACAGTATTTGGTAGTATAATGGACTGTATAGTGGTCAATATTTGTGAATATAGTGGACAATATTTGGTCATATAATGGACAGTATTTGGTAGTATAATGGACAGTATAGTGGACAATATTTGTTAATATAGTGGATAATATTTGGTCGTATAGTGGACAGTATTTGGTAGTAAAATGGACCATAAGGTGGACAATATTTGTTAACATAGTGGACATTATTTGGTCGTATAGTGGAGAGTATTTGGTAGTATAATGGACAGAATAGTGGACAATATTTGTTCATATAGTGGACTATATTTGGTAGTATAATTCACAGTATTTGGTAGTATAATGTACAGTATAGTGGACAATATTTGTTAATATTGTGGACAACATTTGTTAATATAGTGGACAATATTTGGTAGTAGAATGGACAGAATTTGGTAGTATAATGGACAATATTTGAAGTATAATGGACAGTATTTGGTAGTATAATGGACATTATAGTGGACAACATTTGTTAATATAGTGGACAATACTTGGTAGTATAATGGACAGCATTTTGTAGTATAATGGACAGTATAGTGGACAACATTTGTTCATATAGTGGACAATACTTGTTAGTATAATGGACAGAATTTTGTTTTATAATGGACAGTATAGTGGACAACATTTGTTAATATAGTGGACAATTCTTGTTAGTATAATGGACAGTATTTTGTAGTATAATGGATAGTATAGTGGACAACATTTGTTCATATAGTGGACAATACTTGGTAGTATAATGGACTGAATTTTGTTTTATAATGGACAGTATAGTGGACATTATTTGTTAATATAGTGGACAACATTTGTTAATATAGATGACAATATATCGTAGTTTAATGGACAGTATTTGGTAGCATAATGGACAGTATAGTTGACAACATTTATTAATATAGTGTACAATATTTGGTGGTATAATGGACAGTATTTGGTAGTATAATGGAGAGTATAGTGGACATTATTTGTAAATATAGTGCACAACATTTGTTAATATAGCGGACAAATTTTGGTAGTATAAAAGACAGTATTTGGTAGTATCATGGACAGTATAATGGACAACATTTGTTAATATAGTGGACAATATTTGGTAGTACAAAGGACAGTATTTGGTAGTATAATGGACAGTATAGTGGACAATATTTGTAAATATAGTGGACAACATTTGTTAATACAGTGGACAATATTTGGTAGTATAAAGGACAGTATTTGGTAGTATAATGGACAGTATAGTGGACAGGATGTAGTCCAGGAGGTGCCAGTGTTTGGATCGGGGATGCATCCAGGTGGTCTTAAGGCTGTCCCTCTGCTGAAAAAGGGTGTTTGTAATGACAAGCCGCTGTTCTGCGCAGAGCTCCAACAGGATGCGCCCATTTTCGATGCACTTGCCGACGCCATGCTTGCCCAGGATTCCTGGCCAGGTTTCTGAGTCTTTGCCGACACGAGCGTTGAAGTCGCCCAGGATGACAACCTTGTCGGCTGTAGGGGTACGTTGGATGAGGTTGCGCAGGTCGGTGTAGAACTTGTTCTTTTCTGCTGGTTCCGCCTGGAGGGTTGGAGCATAGACACTGATGAGGGTGATGTGACGCTTGTTTTGAAGTGGGAGTCGCATGGACATGATTCGGTCCGAGAGGCCTGTCGGAAGGTTTTCGAGTTTGGAGGCAATGAAGCTCTTGACCATGAAGCCTACACCAGATAGGCGTCGTTCATCCGAAGGCTTGCCAGACCAGTAGAGTGTGTAGCCCGCGCCGCGTTCTTGGAGGCTGCCTACATCTGCCAGGCGGACTTCACTGAGAGCGGCTATGTCGATGTCAAGTCTGAGGAGTTCATGTGCAATGAGGGCAGACCGACGTTCAGGTCGGTGGCTCTCAGTCTTGTCTAGCATGGTTCTGATGTTCCAGCATGCTAGCTTGAGTTTGTGAGCATCTTTTGAGGGGGAGGACGTGGAGGGGGAGGACGTTGAGGGGGAGGACGTTGAGTCTGGAAGGCTGGCGGCAAAACTCTGCATGCCAAACTGCATGAGTTTTTCAAGCTTTGTTGGGACCAAGGTAAACTGCCTCAGGATCTTCGTGATGCCACCATCATCACCCTGTACAAAAACAAAGGCGAGAAATCAGACTGCTCAAACTACAGGGGAATCACGTTGCTCTCCATTGCAGGCAAAATCTTCGCTAGGATTCTACTAAATAGAATAATACCTAGTGTCGCCGAGAATATTCTCCCAGAATCACAGTGCGGCTTTCGCGCAAACAGAGGAACCACTGACATGGTCTTTGCCCTCAGACAGCTCCAAGAAAAGTGCAGAGAACAAAACAAAGGACTCTACATCACCTTTGTTGACCTCACCAAAGCCTTCGACACCGTGAGCAGGAAAGGGCTTTGGCAAATACTAGAGCGCATCGGATGTCCCCCAAAGTTCCTCAACATGATTATCCAACTGCACGAAAACCAACAAGGTCGGGTCAGATACAGCAATGAGCTCTCTGAACCCTTCTCCATTAACAATGGCGTGAAGCAAGGCTGTGTTCTCGCACCAACCCTCTTTTCAATCTTCTTCAGCATGATGCTGAACCAAGCCATGAAAGACCCCAACAATGAAGACGCTGTTTACATCCGGTACCGCACGGATGGCAGTCTCTTCAATCTGAGGCGCCTGCAAGCTCACACCAAGACACAAGAGAAACTTGTCCGTGAACTACTCTTTGCAGATGATGCCGCTTTAGTTGCCCATTCAGAGCCAGCTCTTCAGCGCTTGACGTCCTGCTTTGCGGAAACTGCCAAAATGTTTGGCCTGGAAGTCAGCCTGAAGAAAACTGAGGTCCTCCATCAGCCAGCTCCCCACCATGACTACCAGCCCCCCCACATCTCCATCGGGCACACAAAACTCAAAACGGTCAACCAGTTTACCTATCTCGGCTGCACCATTTCATCAGATGCAAGGATCGACAATGAGATAGACAACAGACTCGCCAAGGCAAATAGCGCCTTTGGAAGACTACACAAAAGAGTCTGGAAAAACAACCAACTGAAAAACCTCACAAAGATAAGCGTATACAGAGCCGTTGTCATACCCACACTCCTGTTCGGCTCCGAATCATGGGTCCTCTACCGGCACCACCTACGGCTCCTAGAACGCTTCCACCAGCGTGGTCTCCGCTCCATCCTCAACATCCATTGGAGCGCTCACACCCCTAACGTCGAGGTACTCGAGATGGCAGAGGTCGACAGCATCGAGTCCACGCTGCTGAAGATCCAGCTGCACTGGATGGGTCACGTCTCCAGAATGGAGGACCATCGCCTTCCCAAGATCGTATTATATGGCGAGCTCTCCACTGGCCACCGTGACAGAGGTGCACCAAAGAAAAGGTACAAGGACTGCCTAAAGAAATCTCTTGGTGCCTGCCACATTGACCACCGCCAGTGGGCTGATAACGCCTCAAACCGTGCATCTTGGCGCCTCACAGTTTGGCGGGCAGCAGCCTCCTTTGAAGAAGACCGCAGAGCCCACCTCACTGACAAAAGGCAAAGGAGGAAAAACCCAACACCAAACCCCAACCAACCAATTTTCCCTTGCAACCGCTGCAATCGTGTCTGCCTGTCCCGCATCGGACTGGTCAGCCACAAACGAGCCTGCAGCTGACGTGGACTTTTTACCCCCTCCATAAATCTTCGTCCGCGAAGCCAAGCCAAAGAAAAAGAAAGAAAATAGTGGACAATATTTGTAAATATAGTGCACAACATTTGTTAATATAGCGGACAAATTTTGGTAGTATAATAGACAGTATTTGGTAGTATCATGGACAGTATAATGTACAACATTTGTTAATATAGTGGACAATATTTGGGAGTATGAAGGACAGTATTTGGTAGTATAATGGACAGTATAGTGGACAATATTTGTAAATATAGTGGACAACATTTGTTAATACAGTGGACAATATTTGGTAGTATAAAGGACAGTATTTGGTAGTATAATGGACAGTATAGTGGACAATATTTGTAAATATAGTGGACAACATTTGTTAATACAGTGGACAATATTTGGTAGTATAATATTCAGTATTTGGTAGCATCATGGACAGTATAGTGGACAGCATTTTTTTAATATAGTGGACAATATTTGGTAGTATAATGGACAGTATTTGGTAGTATAATGGACAGTATAGTGGACAATATTTGTTAATATAGTGTACAATATTTGGTAGTATAATGGACAGTATAGTGGACAATATTTGTTAATATAGTACACAATATTTGGTAGTATAATAGATAGTATTTGGTAGTATCATGGACAGTATCTGGTAGTACAATGGACAGTATATTGGACAATATTTGTTCATAGTGGACAATATTTGGTAGTTTAATGGACAGTATTTGGTAGTATAATGGTCAGTATAGTGGACAACATTTGTTAATATAGTGTACAATATTTGGTAGCTTAATGGACAGTATTTGGTAGTATAATGGACAGTATAGTGGACAATATTTGGTAGTATAGTAGATAATATTTGGTAGTATAATCGACTATTTGGTAGTATAATGGACAGAATAGTGGACAATATTTGCTAACATAGTGGAGAATATTTGGTAGTATAATGGATAGAATTTGGTAGAATAAAGGGCAGTATAGTGGACAATATTTGTTAATATATTGGACAATATTTGGTAGTACAATGGAGAGTATTTGGTAGTATAATGGACAGTATAGTTGACAACATTTGTTAATATAGTGTACAATATTTGGTAGTATAATGGACAGTATTTGGTAGTATAATGGACAGTATAGTGGACAATAATTGTTAATTTAGTGTACAATATTTGGTCATACAATGGACAGTATTTGGTAGTATAATGGACTGTATAGTGGTCAATATTTGTGAATATAGTGGACAATATTTGGTCATATAATGGTCAGTATTTGGTAGTATAATGGACAGTACAGTGGACAATATTTGTTAATATAGTGGATAATATTTGGTCGTATAGTGGACAGTATTTGGTAGTACAATGGACCATAAGGTGGACAATAATTGTTAACATAGTGGACATTATTTGGTCGTATAGTGGAGAGTATTTGGTAGTATAATGGACAGAATAGTGGACAATATTTGTTCATATAGTGGACTATATTTGGTAGCTTAATGGACAGTATTTGGTAGTATAATGTACAGTATAGTGGACAATATTTGTTAATATTGTGGACAACATTTGTTAATATAGTGGACAATATTTGGTAGTATAATGGACAGAATTTGTTAGTATAATGGACAATATTTGGAAGTATAATGGACAGTATTTGGTAGTATAATGGACAGTACAGTGGACAACATTTGTTAATATAGTGGACAATACTCGGTAGTATAATGGACAGTATTTGGTAGTATAATGGACAGTAGAGTGGACAACATTTGTTCATATAGTGGACAATACTTGGTAGTATAATGGACAGAATTTTGTTTTGTAATGGACAGTATAGTGGACAATATTTGTTAATATAGTGGACAATATTTTGTAGTTTAATGGACAGTATTTGGTAGTATAATCGACAGTATAGTGGACAACATGTGTTAATATAGTGGACAACATTTGATAGCTTCGTGAACAGTATTTGGTAATATAATGGACAGGTAAGTGGACAATATTTGGTCATTTTGTGGACAGTATTTGGTAGTACAATGGACAGTATAGTGGAAAATATTTGGTATATAGTGGACTGTATTTGGGAGTATAATATGCAGTATTTGAGAGTATAATGTACAGTATGGTGGACAATATTTGGTAGTGTAATGGACAGTATAGTGGACAATGTTTTGTATACAGTGGACAATATTAGGTAGTCTCAATGACAGTATAGTGGACAATATTTGGTAGTACTATGGACAGTATAGTGGTCAATATTTTATTATACTGAACAGTATTTGGTAGTATAATGGACAGTGTAGTGTACAATATTGGTAGTATGGTGGACTGTATTTGGTAGTATTATGGACAGTATAGTGGACAATATTTGTTAGTATAATGGACAGTATAGTGGACAATATTTGGGAGTATAGAGGACAGTATTTGGTAATATAATGGACAATATTTGTTAATATTGTGGACAACATTGGTTAATATAGTACACAATATTTGGTAGTATGATGGACAGTATTTGGTAGTATAATGGACAGAATTTTGTTTTATAATGGACAGTATAGTGGACAACATTTCTTAATATAGTGGACAATTCTTGGTAGTATAATGGACAGCATTTTGTAGTATAATGGATAGTATAGTGGACAACATTTGTTCATATAGTGGACAATACTTGTTAGTATAATGGACAGAATTTTGTTTTATAATGGACAGTATAGTGGACAACATTTGTTAATATAGTGGACAATTCTTGGTAGTATAATGGACAGTATTTTGTAGTATAATGGATAGTATAGTGGACAACATTTGTTCATATAGTGGACAATACTTGGTAGTATAATGGACTGAATTTTGTTTTATAATGTACAGTATAGTGGACAATATTTGTTAATATAGTGGACAATATTTGTTAATATAGATGACAATATATCGTAGTTTAATGGACAGTATTTGGTAGCATAATGGACAGTATAGTTGACAACATTTATTAATATAGTGTACAATATTTGGTGGTATAATGGACAGTATTTGGTAGTATAATGGAGAGTATAGTGGACATTATTTGTAAATATAGTGCACAACATTTGTTAATATAGCGGACAAATTTTGGTAGTATAATAGACAGTATTTGGTAGTATCATGGACAGTATAATGGACAACATTTGTTAATATAGTGGACAATATTTGGGAGTATAAAGGACAGTATTTGGTAGTATAATGGACAGTATAGTGGACAATATTTGTAAATATAGTGGACAACATTTGTTAATACAGTGGACAATATTTGGTAGTATAAAGGACAGTATTTGGTAGTATAATGGACAGTATAGTGGACAATATTTGTAAATATAGTGGACAACATTTGTTAATACAGTGGACAATATTTGGTAGTATAATATTCAGTATTTGGTAGCATCATGGACAGTATAGTGGACAGCATTTTTTTAATATAGTGGACAATATTTGGTAGTATAATGGACAGTATTTGGTAGTATAATGGACAGTATAGTGGACAATATTTGTTAATATAGTGTACAATATTTGGTAGTATAATGGACAGTATAGTGGACAATATTTGTTAATATAGTACACAATATTTGGTAGTATAATAGATAGTATTTGGTAGTATCATGGACAGTATCTGGTAGTACAATGGACAGTATATTGGACAATATTTGTTCATAGAGTGGACAATATTTGGTAGTTTAATGGACAGTATTTGGTAGTATAATGGTCAGTATAGTGGACAACATTTGTTAATATAGTGTACAATATTTGGTAGCTTAATGTACAGTATTTGGTAGTATAATGGACAGTATAGTGGACAATATTTGGTAGTATAGTAGATAATATTTGGTAGTATAATAGACTATTTGGTAGTATAATGGACAGAATAGTGGACAATATTTGCTAACATAGTGGACAATATTTGGTAGTATAATGGATAGAATTTGGTAGAATAAAGGGCAGTATAGTGGACAATATTTGTTAATATATTGGACAATATTTGGTAGTACAATGGACAGTATTTGGTAGTATAATGGACAGTATAGTTGACAACATTTGTTAATATAGTGTACAATATTTGGTAGTATAATGGACAGTATTTGGTAGTATAATGGACAGTATAGTGGACAATAATTGTTAATTTAGTGTACAATATTTGGTCATACAATGGACAGTATTTGGTAGTATAATGGACTGTATAGTGGTCAATATTTGTGAATATAGTGGACAATATTTGGTCATATAATGGTCAGTATTTGGTAGTATAATGGACAGTACAGTGGACAATATTTGTTAATATAGTGGATAATATTTGGTCGTATAGTGGACAGTATTTGGTAGTACAATGGACCATAAGGTGGACAATATTTGTTAACATAGTGGACATTATTTGGTCGTATAGTGGACAGTATTTGGTAGTATAATGGACAGAATAGTGGACAATATTTGTTCATATAGTGGTCTATATTTGGTAGTATAATTCGCAGTATTTGGTAGTATAATGTACAGTATAGTGGACAATATTTGTTAATATTGTGGACAACATTTGTTAATATAGTGGACAATATTTGGTAGTATAATGGACAGAATTTGTTAGTATAATGGACAATATTTGGAAGTATAATGGACAGTATTTGGTAGTATAATGGACAGTACAGTGGACAACATTTGTTAATATAGTGGACAATACTCGGTAGTATAATGGACAGTATTTGGTAGTATAATGGACAGTAGAGTGGACAACATTTGTTCATATAGTGGACAATACTTGATAGTATAATGGACAGAATTTTGTTTTGTAATGGACAGTATAGTGGACAATATTTGTTAATATAGTGGACAATATTTTGTAGTTTAATGGACAGTATTTGGTAGTATAATCGACAGTATAGTGGACAACATGTGTTAATATAGTGGACAACATTTGATAGCTTCGTGAACAGTATTTGGTAATATAATGGACAGGTAAGTGGACAATATTTGGTCATTTTGTGGACAGTATTTGGTAGTACAATGGACAGTATAGTGGAAAATATTTGGTATATAGTGGACTGTATTTGGGAGTATAATATGCAGTATTTGAGAGTATAATGTACAGTATGGTGGACAATATTTGGTAGTGTAATGGACAGTATAGTGGACAATGTTTTGTATACAGTGGACAATATTAGGTAGTCTCAATGACAGTATAGTGGACAATATTTGGTAGTACTATGGACAGTATAGTGGTCAATATTTTATTATACTGGACAGTATTTGGTAGTATAATGGACAGTGTAGTGTACAATATTGGTAGTATGGTGGACTGTATTTGGTAGTATTATGGACAGTATAGTGGACAATATTTGGTAGTATAATGGACAGTGTAGTGTACAATATTGGTAGTATGGTGGACTGTATTTGGTAGTATTATGGACAGTATAGTGGACAATATTTGTTAGTATAATGGACAGTATAGTGGACAATATTTGGGAGTATAGAGGACAGTATTTGGTAATATAATGGACAATATTTGTTAATATTGTGGACAACATTGGTTAATATAGTACACAATATTTGGTAGTATGATGGACAGTATTTGGTAGTATAATGGACAGAATTTTGTTTTATAATGGACAGTATAGTGGACAACATTTCTTAATATAGTGGACAATTCTTGGTAGTATAATGGACAGCATTTTGTAGTATAATGGATAGTATAGTGGACAACATTTGTTCATATAGTGGACAATACTTGTTAGTATAATGGACAGAATTTTGTTTTATAATGGACAGTATAGTGGACAACATTTGTTAATATAGTGGACAATTCTTGGTAGTATAATGGACAGTATTTTGTAGTATAATGGATAGTATAGTGGACAACATTTGTTCATATAGTGGACAATACTTGGTAGTATAATGGACTGAATTTTGTTTTATAATGGACAGTATAGTGGACAATATTTGTTAATATAGTGGACAATATTTGTTAATATAGATGACAATATATCGTAGTTTAATGGACAGTATTTGGTAGCATAATGGACAGTATAGTTGACAACATTTATTAATATAGTGTACAATATTTGGTGGTATAATGGACAGTATTTGGTAGTATAATGGAGAGTATAGTGGACATTATTTGTAAATATAGTGCACAACATTTGTTAATATAGCGGACAAATTTTGGTAGTATAATAGACAGTATTTGGTAGTATCATGGACAGTATAATGGACAACATTTGTTAATATAGTGGACAATATTTGGGAGTATAAAGGACAGTATTTGGTAGTATAATGGACAGTATAGTGGACAATATTTGTAAATATAGTGGACAACATTTGTTAATACAGTGGACAATATTTGGTAGTATAAAGGACAGTATTTGGTAGTATAATGGACAGTATAGTGGACAATATTTGTAAATATAGTGGACAACATTTGTTAATACAGTGGACAATATTTGGTAGTATAATATTCAGTATTTGGTAGCATCATGGACAGTATAGTGGACAGCATTTTTTTAATATAGTGGACAATATTTGGTAGTATAATGGACAGTATTTGGTAGTATAATGGACAGTATAGTGGACAATATTTGTTAATATAGTGTACAATATTTGGTAGTATAATGGACAGTATAGTGGACAATATTTGTTAATATAGTACACAATATTTGGTAGTATAATAGATAGTATTTGGTAGTATCATGGACAGTATCTGGTAGTACAATGGACAGTATATTGGACAATATTTGTTCATAGAGTGGACAATATTTGGTAGTTTAATGGACAGTATTTGGTAGTATAATGGTCAGTATAGTGGACAACATTTGTTAATATAGTGTACAATATTTGGTAGCTTAATGGACAGTATTTGGTAGTATAATGGACAGTATAGTGGACAATATTTGGTAGTATAGTAGATAATATTTGGTAGTATAATAGACTATTTGGTAGTATAATGGACAGAATAGTGGACAATATTTGCTAACATAGTGGACAATATTTGGTAGTATAATGGATAGAATTTGGTAGAATAAAGGGCAGTATAGTGGACAATATTTGTTAATATATTGGACAATATTTGGTAGTACAATGGACAGTATTTGGTAGTATAATGGACAGTATAGTTGACAACATTTGTTAATATAGTGTACAATATTTGGTAGTATAATGGACAGTATTTGGTAGTATAATGGACAGTATAGTGGACAATAATTGTTAATTTAGTGTACAATATTTGGTCATACAATGGACAGTATTTGGTAGTATAATGGACTGTATAGTGGTCAATATTTGTGAATATAGTGGACAATATTTGGTCATATAATGGTCAGTATTTGGTAGTATAATGGACAGTACAGTGGACAATATTTGTTAATATAGTGGATAATATTTGGTCGTATAGTGGACAGTATTTGGTAGTACAATGGACCATAAGGTGGACAATATTTGTTAACATAGTGGACATTATTTGGTCGTATAGTGGACAGTATTTGGTAGTATAATGGACAGAATAGTGGACAATATTTGTTCATATAGTGGTCTATATTTGGTAGTATAATTCGCAGTATTTGGTAGTATAATGTACAGTATAGTGGACAATATTTGTTAATATTGTGGACAACATTTGTTAATATAGTGGACAATATTTGGTAGTATAATGGACAGAATTTGTTAGTATAATGGACAATATTTGGAAGTATAATGGACAGTATTTGGTAGTATAATGGACAGTACAGTGGACAACATTTGTTAATATAGTGGACAATACTCGGTAGTATAATGGACAGTATTTGGTAGTATAATGGACAGTAGAGTGGACAACATTTGTTCATATAGTGGACAATACTTGATAGTATAATGGACAGAATTTTGTTTTGTAATGGACAGTATAGTGGACAATATTTGTTAATATAGTGGACAATATTTTGTAGTTTAATGGACAGTATTTGGTAGTATAATCGACAGTATAGTGGACAACATGTGTTAATATAGTGGACAACATTTGATAGCTTCGTGAACAGTATTTGGTAATATAATGGACAGGTAAGTGGACAATATTTGGTCATTTTGTGGACAGTATTTGGTAGTACAATGGACAGTATAGTGGAAAATATTTGGTATATAGTGGACTGTATTTGGGAGTATAATATGCAGTATTTGAGAGTATAATGTACAGTATGGTGGACAATATTTGGTAGTGTAATGGACAGTATAGTGGACAATGTTTTGTATACAGTGGACAATATTAGGTAGTCTCAATGACAGTATAGTGGACAATATTTGGTAGTACTATGGACAGTATAGTGGTCAATATTTTATTATACTGGACAGTATTTGGTAGTATAATGGACAGTGTAGTGTACAATATTGGTAGTATGGTGGACTGTATTTGGTAGTATTATGGACAGTATAGTGGACAATATTTGGTAGTATAATGGACAGTGTAGTGTACAATATTGGTAGTATGGTGGACTGTATTTGGTAGTATTATGGACAGTATAGTGGACAATATTTGTTAGTATAATGGACAGTATAGTGGACAATATTTGGGAGTATAGAGGACAGTATTTGGTAATATAATGGACAATATTTGTTAATATTGTGGACAACATTGGTTAATATAGTACACAATATTTGGTAGTATGATGGACAGTATTTGGTAGTATAATGGACAGAATTTTGTTTTATAATGGACAGTATAGTGGACAACATTTCTTAATATAGTGGACAATTCTTGGTAGTATAATGGACAGCATTTTGTAGTATAATGGATAGTATAGTGGACAACATTTGTTCATATAGTGGACAATACTTGTTAGTATAATGGACAGAATTTTGTTTTATAATGGACAGTATAGTGGACAACATTTGTTAATATAGTGGACAATTCTTGGTAGTATAATGGACAGTATTTTGTAGTATAATGGATAGTATAGTGGACAACATTTGTTCATATAGTGGACAATACTTGGTAGTATAATGGACTGAATTTTGTTTTATAATGGACAGTATAGTGGACAATATTTGTTAATATAGTGGACAATATTTGTTAATATAGATGACAATATATCGTAGTTTAATGGACAGTATTTGGTAGCATAATGGACAGTATAGTTGACAACATTTATTAATATAGTGTACAATATTTGGTGGTATAATGGACAGTATTTGGTAGTATAATGGAGAGTATAGTGGACATTATTTGTAAATATAGTGCACAACATTTGTTAATATAGCGGACAAATTTTGGTAGTATAATAGACAGTATTTGGTAGTATCATGGACAGTATAATGGACAACATTTGTTAATATAGTGGACAATATTTGGGAGTATAAAGGACAGTATTTGGTAGTATAATGGACAGTATAGTGGACAATATTTGTAAATATAGTGGACAACATTTGTTAATACAGTGGACAATATTTGGTAGTATAAAGGACAGTATTTGGTAGTATAATGGACAGTATAGTGGACAATATTTGTAAATATAGTGGACAACATTTGTTAATACAGTGGACAATATTTGGTAGTATAATATTCAGTATTTGGTAGCATCATGGACAGTATAGTGGACAGCATTTTTTTAATATAGTGGACAATATTTGGTAGTATAATGGACAGTATTTGGTAGTATAATGGACAGTATAGTGGACAATATTTGTTAATATAGTGTACAATATTTGGTAGTATAATGGACAGTATAGTGGACAATATTTGTTAATATAGTACACAATATTTGGTAGTATAATAGATAGTATTTGGTAGTATCATGGACAGTATCTGGTAGTACAATGGACAGTATATTGGACAATATTTGTTCATAGAGTGGACAATATTTGGTAGTTTAATGGACAGTATTTGGTAGTATAATGGTCAGTATAGTGGACAACATTTGTTAATATAGTGTACAATATTTGGTAGCTTAATGGACAGTATTTGGTAGTATAATGGACAGTATAGTGGACAATATTTGGTAGTATAGTAGATAATATTTGGTAGTATAATAGACTATTTGGTAGTATAATGGACAGAATAGTGGACAATATTTGCTAACATAGTGGACAATATTTGGTAGTATAATGGATAGAATTTGGTAGAATAAAGGGCAGTATAGTGGACAATATTTGTTAATATATTGGACAATATTTGGTAGTACAATGGACAGTATTTGGTAGTATAATGGACAGTATAGTTGACAACATTTGTTAATATAGTGTACAATATTTGGTAGTATAATGGACAGTATTTGGTAGTATAATGGACAGTATAGTGGACAATAATTGTTAATTTAGTGTACAATATTTGGTCATACAATGGACAGTATTTGGTAGTATAATGGACTGTATAGTGGTCAATATTTGTGAATATAGTGGACAATATTTGGTCATATAATGGTCAGTATTTGGTAGTATAATGGACAGTACAGTGGACAATATTTGTTAATATAGTGGATAATATTTGGTCGTATAGTGGACAGTATTTGGTAGTACAATGGACCATAAGGTGGACAATATTTGTTAACATAGTGGACATTATTTGGTCGTATAGTGGACAGTATTTGGTAGTATAATGGACAGAATAGTGGACAATATTTGTTCATATAGTGGTCTATATTTGGTAGTATAATTCGCAGTATTTGGTAGTATAATGTACAGTATAGTGGACAATATTTGTTAATATTGTGGACAACATTTGTTAATATAGTGGACAATATTTGGTAGTATAATGGACAGAATTTGTTAGTATAATGGACAATATTTGGAAGTATAATGGACAGTATTTGGTAGTATAATGGACAGTACAGTGGACAACATTTGTTAATATAGTGGACAATACTCGGTAGTATAATGGACAGAATTTTGTTTTGTAATGGACAGTATAGTGGACAATATTTGTTAATATAGTGGACAATATTTTGTAGTTTAATGGACAGTATTTGGTAGTATAATCGACAGTATAGTGGACAACATGTGTTAATATAGTGGACAACATTTGATAGCTTCGTGAACAGTATTTGGTAATATAATGGACAGGTAAGTGGACAATATTTGGTCATTTTGTGGACAGTATTTGGTAGTACAATGGACAGTATAGTGGAAAATGTTTGGTATATAGTGGACTGTATTTGGGAGTATAATATGCAGTATTTGAGAGTATAATGTACAGTATGGTGGACAATATTTGGTAGTGTAATGGACAGTATAGTGGACAATGTTTTGTATACAGTGGACAATATTAGGTAGTCTCAATGACAGTATAGTGGACAATATTTGGTAGTACTATGGACAGTATAGTGGTCAATATTTTATTATACTGGACAGTATTTGGTAGTATAATGGACAGTGTAGTGTACAATATTGGTAGTATGGTGGACTGTATTTGGTAGTATTATGGACAGTATAGTGGACAATATTTGTTAGTATAATGGACAGTATAGTGGACAATATTTGGGAGTATAGAGGACAGTATTTGGTAATATAATGGACAATATTTGTTAATATTGTGGACAACATTGGTTAATATAGTAAACAATATTTGGTAGTATGATGGACAGTATTTGGTAGTATAATGGACAGTATACTGGACAACATTTGTTAATATAGTGGACAATAGTTGGTAGTATAATTGACAGTATTTGGTAGTATAATGGACAGTATAGTGGACAATATTTGTTAATATAATGGACAATGTTTGTTAATATAGTGGACAATATTTGGTAGTATAATGGACAGTATTTGGTAGTATAATGGACAGTATAGTGGACAATATTTGTTAATATAGTGGACAATATTTGGTAGTATAATGGACAGAATTTGCGAGTATAATCGACAGTATAGTGGACAATATTTGTTAATATAGTGGAAATTATTTGGTAGAATATTGGACAGTGTAGTTGACAACATTTGTTCATGTAGTGTACAATATTTGGTTGTATAATGGACAGTATTTGGTAGTATAATGGACAGTATAGTGGACAATATTTGTTAATATAGTGTACAATATTTGGTCATGTAATGGACAGTATTTGGTAGTATCATGGACAGTATAGTTGACAACATTTGTTAATATAGTGTACAATATTTTGTTGTATAATGGACAGTATTTGGTAGTTTAATGGACAGTATAGTGGACATTATTTGTTAATATAGTGGACAACATTTGTTAATATATGAACAATATTTGTTAATAGATTGCACAACGTTTGTTAATTTCGTGGACAATATTTGGTAGTATTATATACAGTATTTGGTAGTATCATGGACAGTATACTGGACAACATTTGTTAATATAGTACACAATATTTGGTAGTATAATAGATAGTATTTGGTAGTATCATGGACAGTATCTGGTAGTATAATGGACAGTATAATGGACAATATTTGTTCATAGAGTGGACAATAATGGACAGTATTTGGTAGTATAATGGACAGTATACTGGACAACATTTGTTCATAGAGTGGACAATACTTGGTAGTATCATGGACAGTATCTGGTAGTATAATGGACAGTATAGTGGACAATATTTGCTAACATAGTGGACAAAATTTGGTAGTATAATGGACAGAATTTGGTAGAATAATGGGCAATATAGTGGACAATATTTGTTAATATAGTGGACAATATTTGGTAGTATAATGGACAGTATTTGGCAGTATAATGGACAGTATAGTTGACAACATTTGTTAATATAGTGTACAATATTTTGTTGTATAATGGACAGTATTTGGTAGTATAATGGACAGTATAGTAGACAATATTTTTTAATATAGTGTACAATATTTGGTCGTGTAATGGACAGTATTTGGTAGTATAATGGACAGTATAGAGGTCAATATTTGTTAATATAGTGGACAATAATTGGTCGTAAAATGGACAGTGTTTGGAAGTATAATGGACAGTATAGTGGACAACATTTGTTAATATAGTGTACAATATTTGGTAGCTTAATGGACAGTATTTGGTAGTATAATGGACAGTATAGTGGACAATATTTGGTAGTATAGTAGATAATATTTGGTAGTATAATGGACTGTATTTGGTAGTATAATGGACTGTATAGTGGACAATATTTGCTAACATAGTGGACAATATTTGGTAGTATAATGGATAGAATTTGGGAGAATAAAGGGCAGTATAGTGGACAATATTTGTTAATATATTGGACAATATTTGGTAGTACAATGGACAGTATTTGGTAGTATAATGGACAGTATAGTTGACAACATTTGTTAATATAGTGTACAATATTTGGTAGTATAATGGACAGTATTTGGTAGTATAATGGACAGTATAGTGGACAATATTTGTTAATATAGTGTACAATATTTGGTCGTACAATGGACAGTATTTGGTAGTATAATGGACTGTATAGTGGTCAATATTTGTGAATATAGTGGACAATATTTGGTCATATCATGGACAGTATTTGGTAGTATAATGGACAGTATAGTGGACAATATTTGTTAATATAGTGGATAATATTTGGTCATATAGTGGACAGTATTTGGTAGTACAATGGACCATAAGGTGGACAATATTTGTTAACATAGTGGACATTATTTGGTCGTATAGTGGAGAGTATTTGGTAGTATAATGGACAGAATAGTGGACAATATTTGTTCATATAGTGGACTATATTTGGTAGTATAATTCACAGTATTTGGTAGTAAAATGTACAGTATAGTGGACAATATTTGTAAATATTGTGGACAACATTTGTTAATATAGTGGACAATATTTGGTAGTAGAATGGACAGAATTTGGTAGTATAATGGACAGTATAGTGGACAATATTTATTAATATAGTAGACAATATCTGGTAGTATAATGGACAGTATTTGGTAGTATAATGGACGGTATTGTGGACAATGTTTGTTAATATAGTCAACAATATTTGTTCATATATTGGACAGTATTTGGTAGTATAATGGATAGTATAGTGGACAATGTTTGTTAATATAGTGGACAATATCTGGTAGTATAATGGACAGTATTTGGTAGTATAATGGACAGTATAGTGGACAATATTTGTTAATATAGTGGACAATATCTGGTAGTATAATGGACAGTATTTGCTAGTATAATGGACAGTATAGTGGACAATGTTTGTTAATATAGTGGACAATATCTGGTAGTATAATGGAGAGTATTTGCTAGTATAATGGACAGTATAGTGGTCAATATTTGTTAATATAGTGGACAATATCTGGTAGTATAATGGACAGTATTTGGGAGTATAATGGACAGTATAGTGGACAATATCTGGTAATATAATGGACAGTATAGTGGACAATGTTTGTTAATATAGTGGACAATATCTGGTAGTATAATGGACAGTATTTGGGAGTATAATGGACAGTATAGTGGACAATATTTGTAAATATAGTGGACAATATCTGGTAGTATAATGGACAGTATTTGCTAGTATAATGGACAGTATAGTGGACAATGCTTGTTAATATAGTGGACAATATCTGGTAGTACAATGGACAGTATTTGGTAGTATAATGGACAGTATAGTGGACAACATTTGTTAATATAGTGGACAGTATAGTGGACAATGTTTGTTAATATAGTGGACAATATCTGGTAGTATAATGGACAGTATTTGGGAGTATAATGGACAGTATAGTGGACAATATTTGTTAATATAGTGGACAATATCTGGTAGTATAATTGACAGTATTTGGGAGTATAATGGACAGTATAGTGGACAATATTGCTTAATATAGTGGACAATATTTGGTTGTATAATTGACAGTATAGTAGAAAATATTTGGTAGTATAATGGACAGTATTTGGTAGTATAATGGACAGTATAGTGGACAATATTTGTTAATATAGTGGACAATACCTGGTTATATAACGGACAGTATTTGGTAGTATTATGGACAGTATAGTGGACAATATTTGTAAATATAGTGGACAACATTTGTTAATACAGTGGACAATATTTGGTAGTATAATATTCAGTATTTGGTAGCATCATGGACAGTATAGTGGACAGCATTTTTTTAATATAGTGGACAATATTTGGTAGTATAATGGACAGTATTTGGTAGTATAATGGACAGTATAGTGGACAATATTTGTTAATATAGTGTACAAGATTTGGTAGTATAATGGACAGTATAGTGGACAATATTTGTTCATATAGTACACAATATTTGGTAGTATAATAGATAGTATTTGGTAGTATCATGGACAGTATCTGGTAGTACAATGGACAGTATATTGGACAATATTTGTTCATAGAGTGGACAATATTTGGTAGTTTAATGGACAGTATTTGGTAGTATAATGGTCAGTATAGTGGACAACATTTGTTAATATAGTGTACAATATTTGGTAGCTTAATGGACAGTATTTGGTAGTATAATGGACAGTATAGTGGACAATATTTGCTAGTATAGTAGATAATATTTTGTAGTATAATAGACTGTATTTGGTAGTATAATGGACAGAATAGTGGACAATATTTGCTAACATAGTGGACAATATTTGGTAGTATAATGGATAGAATTTGGTAGAATAAAGGGCAGTATAGTGGACAATATTTGTTAATATATTGGACAATATTTGGTGGTACAATGGAGAGTATTTGGTAGTATAATGGACAGTATAGTTGACAACATTTGTTAATATAGTGTACAATATTTGGTAGTATAATGGACAGTATTTGGTAGTATAATGGACAGTATAGTGGACAATATTTGTTAATTTAGTGTACAATATTTGGTCATACAATGGACAGTATTTGGTAGTATAATGGACTGTATAGTGGTCAATATTTGTGAATATAGTGGACAATATTTGGTCATATAATGGACAGTATTTGGTAGTAGAATGGACAGTATAGTGGACAATATTTGTTAATATAGTGGATAATATTTGGTCGTATAGTGGACAGTATTTGGTAGTACAATGGACCATAAGGTGGAGAATATTTGTTAACATAGTGGACATTATTTGGTCGTATAGTGGAGAGTATTTGGTAGTATAATGGACAGAATAGTGGACAATATTTGTTCATATAGTGGACTATATTTGGTAGTATAATTCACAGTATTTTGTAGTATAATGTACAGTATAGTGGACAATATTTGTTAATATAGTGGACAATATTTGGTAGTATAATGGACAGAATTTGTTAGTATAATGGACAATATTTGGAAGTATAATGGACAGTATTTGGTAGTATAATGGACAGTACAGTGGACAACATTTGTTAATATAGTGGACAATACTTGGTAGTATAATGGACAGAATTTTGTTTTGTAATGGACAGTATAGTGGACAATATTTGTTAATATAGTGGACAATATTTTGTAGTTTAATGGACAGTATTTGGTAGTATAATCGACAGTATAGTGGACAACATGTGTTAATATAGTGGACAACATTTGATAGCTTCGTGAACAGTATTTGGCAGTACAATGGACAGTATAGTGGAAAATATTTGGTATATAGTGGACAGTATTTGGGAGTATAATGTACAGTATTTGAGAGTATAATGTACAGTATGGTGGACAATATTTGGTAGTATAATGGACAGTATAGTGGACAATGTTTGGTATACAGTGGACAATATTAGGTAGTCTCAATGACAGTATAGTGGACAATATTTGGTAGTACTATGGACAGTATAGTGGACAATATTTTAGTATACTGGACAGTATTTGGTAGTATAATGGACAGTGTAGTGTACAATATTTGGTAGTATGGTGGACTGTATTTGGTAGTATTGTGGACAGTATAGTGGACAATATTTATTAGTATAATGGACAGTATATTGGACAATATTTGGGAGTATAGAGGACAGTATTTGGTAATATAATGGACAATATTTGTTAATATTGTGGACAACATTGGTTAATATAGTACACAATATTTGGTAGTATGATGGAGAGTATTTGGTTGTATAATGGACAGTATACTGGACAACATTTGTTAATATAGTGGACAATAGTTGGTAGTATCATGGACAGTATCTTGTAGTATAATGGACAGTATAGTGGACAATATTTGTTCATAGAGTGGACAATACTTGGTAGTATCATGGACAGTATCTGTTAGTATAATGAACAGTATAGTGTACAATGTTTGTTCATAGCGTGGACAATACTTGGTAGTGTAATGGACAGTGTTTGGTAGTATAATGAACAGTATAATGGACAACATTTGTTAATATAGTGTACAATATTTGGTAGTTTAATGGACAGTATTTGGTAGTATAATGGACAGTATAGTGGACAATATTTGGTAGTATAGTGGACAATATTTCGCAGTATAATGGACTGTATTTGGTAGTATAATGGACAGTATAGTGGACAATATTTGCTAATATAGTGGACAATATTTGGTAGTCTAATGGACTGAATTTGGTAGAATAATGGGCATATAGTGGACAATATTTGTTAATATAGTGAACAATATTTGGCAGTATAATGGACAGTATTTGGCAGTATAATGGACAGTATTTGGTAGTATAATGGACAGTATAGTTGACAACATTTGTTAATATGGACAATATTTGGTCGTATAGTGGACAGTATTTGGTAGTAGAATGGACCGTATAGTGGACAATATTTGTTAATATAGTGGACAACATTTTTTAATATAGTGGACAATATTTCATAGTATAATGTACAGTATTTGGTAGTATAATGGACAGTATAGTGGACATCATGTGTTAATATAGTTGACAGTATTTGGTAGCATAATGAACAATATATTTGACAACATTTGTTATTATAGTATACAATCTTTGGTAGTATAATGGACAGTATTTGGTGGTATAATGGACAGTATAGTTGACAATATTTGTTAATATAGTGGACAATATTTGGTAGTATAATGGACAGTATTTGGTATATTTGGTAGTATAATAGACAGTATTTGGTAGTGTCATTGACAATATTTGGTAGTATAATGGTCAGTAATTGGTAGTATAATGGACAGTATAATGGACAATATTTGTTAATATAGTTTACAATATTTGGTAGTATAATGAACAGTATTTGGTAGTATAATGGACAGTATGGTGGACAATATTTGGTAGTATAATGGACAGTACAGTGGACAATATTTGGGACTATAATGGACAGTATTTTGTAGTATAATGGACAGTACTTTAGTGTAAAATGGGCAGTATAGTGGAAAATATTTAGTAATGCAGTGCACAGTATTTGGTAGTATAGTGGTCAATATTTGGTTGTATATTAGACTGTACATTGGACATTATTTGTAAGTATTATGGACATTGTCGTGGACAGTATTTGGTAGTATAGTGGACAGTATTTGGTAGTATAATGGACAATATAGTGGACAGTATTTGGTGGGAACTGGATAGCATTTGGTAGTAAAATGGACAGTATAGTGGACAATATTTCGTAGTGTTGTGAACAGTATTTGGTAGTATAATGGACAGTATGGTGGACAATATTTGGTTGTATATTAGACTGTATATTGGACAATATTTGGTAGTATTATGGACATTGTCGTGGACAGTATTTGGTTGTATAGTGGACACTATTTGGTAGTATAATGGACAGTATTGTGGACAATATTTGGTTGTATATTAGACTGTACATTGGACAATATTTGGTAGTATTATGGACATTGTCGTGTCCAGTATTTGGTAGTATAGTGGACAGTATTTGGTAGTATAATGGACAATATAGTGGACAGTATTTGGTGGGAAGTGGATAGCATTTGGTAGTAAAATGGACAGTGCATCTTGGCGCCTCACAGTTTGGCGGGCAGCAGCCTCCTTTGAAGAAGACCGCAGAACCCACCTCACTGACAAAAGGCAAAGGAGGAAAAACCCAACACCCAACCCCAACCAACCAATTTTCCCTTGCAACCGCTGCAATCGTGTCTGCCTGTCCCGCATCGGACTGGTCAGCCACAAACGAGCCTGCAGCTGACGTGGACTTTTTACCCCCTCCATAAATCTTCGTCCGCGAAGCCAAGCCAAAGAAAGAGAAAAATAGTGTACAATATTTGGTAGTATGGTGGACATTATTTGGTAGTAGCATGGACATGTTCCCAGGGCATGATTACTTGTAGCCTTCCTTCTGCAAATGTCTGATTACAAACTGGTGAAACTAATATCATCCAGATCAGCAGGCAGCTTTTGCCTCATGACCTAGTGCACCATCCAGCACATTGCCATAAAATCCAAAATTCCTTCCTTCCTTGATTCCTTTCATTCATGATTCACATGGCACCAAAATTTACCATTTTGATGATTTTCAATCACCCTCTGAGCAACTTTTTTGTCCATTTCTGGCCACTTGCAAGGTTTATCTCTGTTAGCACACTTTCCTTTCAGGATTGTTTGAAGTTTATTTGATCTCTTTCTCCAGTCTGTCACATGTTTCTCTGAAACGCAATTTTCTTTTGCTGCTACAGAGTTATTTGTCTTCTCAGCAACTTCAATAATCTTTAATTTAAATGCAGCTGTATATTTGTTGTTTTTTTTTTGGAGGGCATTTTTACACAAAATGGCATCAAAATTTTAAAACCTCAACTGTACGACTGTATTCCGAAAGTGCTGTATAAAAACTGAGGTCATCTGACGTGCAAACTGAGATTGTGACCCTACCTTGACCTGACACCTTTTTAAATTTTCACGCCAAATTCTTCCACGTCTGTCTCTTTTCTCATCCACAGTTTATTTTCTTAATGTTTAAACTAACATCTGAAGCAATTTTTTTCTGATTTAAAAAAAAGTTATCAGACACTTGGCTTACGTACTCTCCAATTATTGTAGCCAAGAAAAATCAACAACAACTTCATGAATCTTGCACAAAGCAAGAAGGAGTAAAAATGTTGTAACAGTGAAAAAAAGGGCAAAGCGGTTATTAAAAAAAAATAGATCAGCAGTATTTTACTGGTATTAACAAATTTTTGACAATCTGAAACTGACAGTAATAATATAATGTTAATGCACTTTGACCAAATTGACCTAGCTGCTATCCAAAGCTGTGTTTAACATCTGTAAACAGTTGGCAGACCAAGCATTGTGTTAATGTACCCATTCAGAGATACATTACTTACAGTGGAGTACTGTTAATGCAATGCATATCGTATGAGCTTACCATATATAAGGAATAATGATGTGATATACTTGATACTGACTCAGTAATGGGATAATCTAATGTTAATGAATTTTGGTCTAGCTGTGTTCCTACCCCTACCCATTTACATCTGTGAACGGCAAGCAAACAAAGTGTTGTGTTTGGCTTTGTTATTTTATGGAAGTTATGGTATTAAGTACCCATTCAAGGATACAGTAATTCTCATGAAGTAAATTCATATCGACTAGCTTATATAAGAAAAGGTAGTATGATATACTTTGTGATAATCACACAAATTACACTGCTGGTAATTATAATGTTGGCTGATAATGAACTTAAGGAATCTGTAACCTAACATTTGAATAAATTGTACATCAAAACAGAAAAAAAATTAATCTCCTCATTGTAACATTTATGGACAAGTACTTGCAACTGTTGATCTGTTATCTGTGAAGAAGTAGGTGGTCAACTTTTACATGAGATGCATGGAAAATTCCTGACTTTTTGGCCAAAACTAGGGGAATCAACATTTACATGAGATCAACTTTAATATGTGTATATACAGTAATTTGCATAAGATTAAGTAAAATTTACAATTTAACTTGTTTTCATAAAGACAAAATTATATATAATTTTTGCCAGTTGTATGAGAATTATGGATGCCAGATAAGAGTGTACTGTATTTAATAATTACAGCGTGCATTCCTGATTGTTTCAGTGCTGCAGCACTCAGCAATAATTGTAGCTTTAAAAATAATCACAAGAAACTCATGCAACATAGTTATTGTGAGGTTATTTTAGAGGCAAATATCTGAATCTTTTGTTAATTCATGTGATTTGACTGGTTTACATTACAGAAGTCCCATTTAGCCCATTTCTTTCCCATCCATGTACCGGTAAGAATGTAATTATACCCATCTCTACCACTTTCCCTGGCAGTTTGTTTCAAATAATACCACCCTGTGTGAAAAGGTCATCCCTCAGGCCCCTTTAAATCATTCCCCTCTCAATTTACATCTATGCCCTTTAATTTTAGGCTTTACTACCCTGGAATAAAAAGACAATGACTATTCTCCTAATTTATGCCCATCAAGATTTTATTTATACCTCTATCACATGATTCCTCAGGCTCCTTTTCTCCAGAGAAAAAAAAAGGCTCAAGACAACCTGATTTCTGCTGAAAGCTCAAGTCCTTCAATCCTGGGAATTTAATTGCAAATCTTTTCTGCACCTTCTCTGGATTAATGACATTCTTCCTACAGCTAAATGACCAAAATGTCACACAATATTCCAAGTGTGGTCTCACCAACATTAGTTATAAAATGATGTCCCAATTCTTGTATTCAGTGCCTTGATCAATCAAAGCAAGTGTGCCATATGCCTTTTTCCTGTCTCTGTGTTACCACTTTCAGGGAACAATGTACATTAAAACCTCCAGAATCTGGCACCTACAGGGATTGGTAGATGCCGGATAAGTGAATTATTCAGTTGCTTGAGATTGCATTTTGTGTGATTGGCAAACTAACTGCTGGGGGCACCAATTTTAACTTCTGTATTTTTTACCTATTTATTTTCTGCGGTTTTTTTTTGCTGGTTGTTTGAATTCCAGATAATGAGGATTTTACTGTCCTGAATTCTTTCGGTACAACAATGCTGTCCCATGCCTTGCCATTTACCATGTAAGGACTGTCCTGGTTTATCGTTCCAAAATTAACACGTGCGAAAAAATCTTTTTGATTGCTGTTCACCTCCCTTGTTTTTCCATTAAAATTACAGCACAGATGAGGTCCATTGCCTTTGTGCCTGTCAGGGCCCATTTTTCGTGTGGTTATTTTAAATCCAATCCCTTACCTTAAACATATCTTTTTATATTATTAAGTTTTAAAGTGCTTAAATAATTTATTTTTAAGGTTATATTACAGACAGCCTTAAATTCATTTGTGGTGTTTTCCACTAATTCTCTTTGTGAAAGAATCTTCCAGCTCCCCTTTAATTCTGGATTTATTATACTAATGTGAAGCAATTTGAGATGTGAAAGCCTAATGTAATTGTATTTTCTTTCTTTGTTGGTTTGTGGAGAAAATGCAGTGGAGTACTTTTTTAAACAAGGGAGAATACGTTCCAAAGATGCTGCAGAAATCATCTGGTATCACGCTGCCAACAAAAAAGCACAAATGAAAGAGGCATTGCAAAGTAAGATATCAATCAACAGATAAAATGTTCCAGCTGTAAAGTGATTCTGGTCCAGAGGATAACAATACTGTATGGTGTACACGTTAGGTTCCAATCTGTACTGTACTGGTCTCAACTAAACAATTTTTGTCCCAGTATTATTGATAACAGATTATAGATATTTAGATTGGTGAATAACATGAAATGAATCAAGAAATAAAATATCTGGCTCAAGACAATAAAAATGGTAAAATCTCTATAATTTGAACTACCAATTTGTGTTTTCATATCCATAAGCAAAAAAAAGTTCAAATTACAAGGTTTAAAGTGTCAGAGAGGATAGATCTAATTTAATTGTTTGTCTCTCCAATGGCCATCAATTCAAAGAAAATCTTTTAAATGTAGTTGAAAATGCAGGATGATCTGATATACCAAATGTTGCAAGCTTCTGTTTTTTAGTGAGTGTTACGTTGGAGGTTGAGTTCATGACATTTTCTAGACAGCCTGGCACCATCCAGTCGACACCATAAACAAAGATAATGCTTTGGAAGAAAAAAAGACAATGATTGTTTATTAATGTAAAAACAGATGGGATGTTTACAGGTCATATGATTATGACTCATGTGTTTGAGACAATTGAAGAAGTAGCATTGAGTAAGAGAGAGAGAGAGATAGATAACAAGCCAGGAGAAGCTTGTTAGAACTGAAACAGAAACTCCAGAGTGGTGGATGGCTGGAAGTGCTAGCTGTCTGATGTTTCTCTTGGAATAAGTTAGACAGAAACAAACTCTGTGGTCGCCTGAAAGAAGGAGGTTATCATCTGGAGAACCCTAATGGGGCAAGTTTCATCAGCAAGACATTGAGGTGACTAATGTTGGCACCTCAGTTGTGGAAATCCTGGAACAACAAATCTCTCTGCAAACCCTACAAGAACCTTCCTGAGCAGTAAACATTTACCTTTTGAACACCAAACCCTAGTGAACTTTATACATGTTAAATTCTGTGCACAGTATAAGAATTGCCTGCAACCAGAGAATTTGGAAGAATGAGAAGTGAGATTGAACTGTGAACCAAAGAAATTTTCTTAAATTTACACAAACATTACATACATGTGCGCTTAGAATTAGAAGGGAGTTAAGATGGGTTTAGTTAAATTAATAGAGATAAGTTAAAGTTTGATTCTGTTTTCATGTTTAAAGATAATTAAAAACAACTTTTGTTTAAGTAGCTACTTGTCGTGGTGAATTTGGACTCATACCAAGATCTGCAAGAGACAGAAATGACATGACTTTGTGTGAAATGGACACTTCTGATGTTTCTCCTTGTGACCATTGTAATGGCCATTTTTGATTGATCCATATCTAGGTAAAAAAAAGCAGAATTGCTTCATTGGATTGTGACCATTTTGATGGTTATTTTGTGTGACCCCTGCCTGGGTTCTTGGAAGCATTATGGAAGTCACACATTTTGTTTCCCCTTCACAAGGAAGAGGAGAATTGTGACAATCATTCGTATTGAACATTTCTCTGGAAGCAACTTGACAAGGATTTGTGCGTTTTGAGCAGACTAATAACTCAATGTTTCATCTACTTCATAATTACTTCTGAACATAAATTTAAAAGTTCTGAGTTTCAACACAGATTTCTAAGACTGAACTCTTTCCAGAACACACACACACATACACACACACACACACACACGCACACACACACACACACACACACACACACACACACGTATATTTGTGCATACTTGGGATTACATTTATATTTGAGTAAGATGCTATATTACTGGTAATCATTAATAAATATATTATTTTAAAAATAACACTGTCTTGGTGAATTTCTATTGCTTCTGGTCTATGATGTAACACAACATAAACATACATTTAAGGATTCTCAAAGAATATTAATCATCAGGAATATTCTAAATTTTCAGAAAATCCTGAATTTTTTGAAGCAGTGCGAACCTGCTCCATCCAATTTATAGCAGGCCTATTCTTTGCCCTGTGGCAAATATGTAGATCTACATTATTGATATTTGCATTAAGGAGGAATACAATATTGAGGGTAAAACATCACTGTATTAATACTGAATGGTAGGCAGAAGTCCTGAACCACTGAGGTGACAACAAAACTCCACCTGTAGGTTCCAGAGCAGATTGTAAACTTCCACAGAAACCTTAACAACCATGCTTGGAAATATCTTCCTTGAATCTCTAGCCCCTTTTACACAGCGCTTGAAAGCCATGTTTTATCAGCCTTTCAAGTGGTGTGTGAAAGCATTGAAGGCAGATTGGGGTGGGGGTGTGAGGAGGGAGAGGGGTCTTGACTTACCTGTCTTCAATCCGCCAAGGTAAGTCAAAGATATGATGAAGCGTATTTGACTCACTGAGCCAGCTTTTCTCAGTTCTGTGTGAACAAGCAAGCCAGCTTCCAGAGACAGGACGTGTATATGGCAATAACGCAGCTTTTCAGTGTGAAAAGTACAGTAGCCCTTTAATTTTTGTGAAAGGAATGATGGTGATTTATTAAAATTTATTTTTAATTTAGAGATAAAGCATAGTATCAGCCCCTTTTTGTACAAAGTTAAGTTTGCAAAGCCAGCGGCCAAAGCAATTCTAGGGACAGGCGTCCACATGTAGTCTTGAAGTGGCTTACGGATCTGGTGGGAGCTGGCTCACCCGAGGAGTTTGGGCCTGGGTTCTCTTTGCAGGAAGAGATAACTTAACAACCGAATGAAATTTGTGATTTGCAAACGTATTGGAAATATTGGATAACAGATGCCTTCTTTATATATTAACAAAGGTGATGTACACATGATTGAAGCAGATGTCAATTTTGGGAGACAAGGACCAATTATGGCTCATCCTCCTGAAACTGAGAGTGACAACACATTGCAGAATTGGTTGAACGAAGTGCTGCAATCAGATAAAGGCATCAAACTGGATTTTAAGAGGTACAACACTAAAATATCTATTTGTGGAGAATTTTTTTTTGGATAACTTACCAATTTAGGGCTGATATGGCTTGTTTCCGTACTGTAAATTGTTATGTGGTTAATGCTTTTTCATTCATTTAGTTGCAATGAAAGTCTGCAATTTTAAATAGGATTTTAACTAGTTAGGGAAAGGTTCAAGTGATAGGAAGTTCAAATAATCAAACAAGAATAGTGTAATAGTATAGTGATGGGGAAAGAGAAAATTGAAGTGTGACTGAACAAGGCAAAACAGGTATATGTGGCAGAAAATCAACCTGGAGTGAATAGAAAGGGAAAGAAGTCAAAGCTTATACATCTTCTCTGAATGGACGTAGCATTTGTTACAAGATGGATGAGTTAACAGCACAAATAGAAATTTATGAATATGATCTCATGACTATAATAGACTTGTGGTTGCAGGATAACCAGGACCAGGAACCAAATTTTTTTCCAGTTATTTCAAAAGAATAGCTTTGTTAATCAAGGAATGTATCCACTCAGTCTTTCTTTCTTCTTTGGCTTGGCTTCGCGAACGAAGATTTATGGAGGGGGTTAAAGTCCAAGAGATTTCTTTAGGCAGTCCTTGTACCTCTTCTTTGGTGCACCTCTGTCACGGTGGCCAGTGGAGAGCTCGCCATATAACACGATCTTGGGAAGGCGATGGTCCTCCATTCTGGAGACATGACCCACCCAGCGCAGCTGGATCTTCAGCAGCGTGGACTCTATGCTGTTGGCCTCTGCCATCTCGAGTACTTCGATGTTAGGGATGAAGTCGCTCCAATGAATTTTGAGGATGGAGCGGAGACAACGCTGGTGGAAGCGTTCTAGGAGCCGTAGGTGATGCCGGTAGAGGACCCATGATTTGGAGCCGAACAGGAGTGTGGGTATGACAACGGCTCTGTATACGCTTATCTTTGTGAGGTTTTTCAGTTGGTTGTTTTTCCAGACTCTTTTGTGTAGTCTTCCAAAGGCACTATTTGCCTTGGAGAGTCTGTTGTCTATCTCGTTGTCGATCCTTGCATCTGATGAAATGGTGCAACCGAGATAGGTAAACTGGTTGACCGTTTTGAGTTTTGTGTGCCCGATGGAGATGTGGGGGGGCTGGTAGTCATGGTGGGAAGCTGGCTGATGGAGGACCTCCGTTTTCTTCAGGCTGACTTCCAGGCCAAACATTTTGGCAGTTTCCGCAAAACAGGACGTCAAGCGCTGAAGAGCTGGCTCTGAATGGGCAACTAAAGCGGCATCATCAACAAAGAGTAGTTCACAGACAAGTTTCTCTTGTGTCTTGGTGTGAGCTTGCAGGCGCCTCAGATTGAAGAGACTCAGCAATGAAATCACGAAATGGAATTGTTTTTGGTTGAAATAATGAATTTCAGGAGAAGGAATACACAGGGGAGTAATGTATAGGCCACTGCTTCTTGATAAGACGGGGTACATGGGGAAATATTAAAGACAGTAATTATTGTGGGTGATTTTAATCTGCAAATTGTTTGGATTAATCAAACTTCAAGGGTAGAGTAAAAATTTGAAAACCTGCTATCTGACCATTTGGAAATTCTGATAGTTCAGCATCCGGCTCACCTGATTATCATTCTCCCTATCCTCTCTCCAAGACCCTGTTCCTGTTCTCCGTATCCTGTCATTAAGTCCTTTTTCCTGCACTGCTTTTCACTCACTAGGCACCAGTTCCCAGTCTCCCCCATCTGCTCATTGGGTTCTAGTTCCATAGAACCATAGAAAACAGGCTCAAAAACAGGCTCATTTGGCCCTTCTAGTCTGCGCCAAACCATTTTTTTTTTGTTGCCTCGTCCCACGACCTGCACCCAGTCCATAGCCCTCCATACCTTTCTCATCCATGTATCTGTCCAAATTCTTCTTAAATGTTAAATTGAGCACATATTCACCACCTCAACTGGCAGCTTGTTCCATATTCCCACCACTCTCTATGTGAAGATGTTCCGCCTCACGTTCCCCTAAACTTTTCCTTTTTCACTCTTAACCTATGTCTTCTGGTTTGTATCCCACCTACCCTCAGTGGGAAAAAAAAGCCTATCTGCATTTACTCCGTCTATCCCTCTCATTATTTTAAATACCTCTTTCAAATCTACCCTCATTCTTTTATGCTCCAGGGAATAAAGTCCTAACCTGTTTAACCTGTCTCTGTAACTCAGTTCCTGAAGTCTGAACACCTAGTAAATCTTCTCTGTACTCTTTCTTTCTTATTGATATCTTTCCTATAGTTAGGTGACCAAAACTGCACACATTTTTCCAGATTTGGTCTCACCAATGACTTATTACAACTTTAACACAATATCCCAGCTCCTATGCTCAATACTTTGATTTATGAAGGCCAATATGCCATCACTTGTGACATCACTTTCAGGGAATTATGGATCTGTATTCCCAGGTCCCTCTGTTAAACTGCTTTCCTCAGTGCCCTACCATTCACCATGTACATCCCTTCTTGCATTATCCTTCCAAAATGCAGCACCTCACACTTGTCTGCATTAAAATCTATCTGCCATTTTTCAGCTCATTTTTCCAGCTGGTCCAGACCCCTCTGCAAGCTTTGAAAACCTTCTTTACTGTCCACAATACCTCCGGTCTTAGTGTCATTTCCAAACTTGCTGATCCAATTTACCACATTATCATTGATATAGATGACAATCAACAATGATCCCAGCACTGATTCCTGAGGCACACCTCTAGTCACAGGCCTCTAGTTTGAGAAGCAATCATCCACCACTACTCTCTGGCTTCTCCCATCCAGCATTGTCAAATCCAATTCATTACTTCACTTTACATATATGAATTCCTAGCGTCTGAAACTTCCTGACTAACCTCCCATGTGGGTCCTTATCAAAGGCCTTACTAAAGTCCATGTAGTCAACTTTAACAGCCTTTACTTTGTCAATGTTCCTGGTAACCTCCTAGGGTATAAGATTGGTTAAAAATGACCTACTATGTTGAGTATCCCTAATTAGTCCATAGCTATCCAAATAATTATACAAATGATCTCTTAGAACACCTACTATTGATGTCAGGCTCACTGGCATATAATTTCCAGGGTTACTTTTGGGAACCTTTTTTAAAACAACGGAACAATGTGAACTACCCTCCAACCCTCCGCCACCACACCCGTGGCTAAGGATATTTTAAATATTTCTGTCAGACTCTGTGCAATTTCTACTCTAGCCTCCCTCAAGGTCCGAAGGAATATCATGTCAGGCCCTGTGGATTTATCCACCCTTATTTGCTTTAAGACAGCAAGCACTTCCTCCTCTTTAATCTGTATAGGTTCCTTGACATCCTACTTCCCATGACTCTGTGCCTGTTTCCTAAGAAAATACTGATGAAAAAAAAATTAAGAACTCTCTCATCTCTTTTGGCTCCATTCAAAGCCTTCAAGGGGACCAATTTTGTTCCTTACTATCCTTTTGCTCTTAATATACCTGTAGAAACCCTTAAGATTTTCCTTCACATTGTCTGCCAAAGCAACCTCATGTCTTCTTTTAGCTTTCCTAAATTCTTTCTTGAGTTTTTTCTTGCATTTTTTATACTCCTCAAGTACCTAATTTTCTCCATGTTGTCTATTCCTGCTATATACCTCTCTCTTCTGCTGAACCAGATCTCCAATATCCTTCAAAAACTAAGGTTCCCTAACTTTGCCTTTGATCCTGACAGGAACATACAAGCTCTGTACTCTCAAAATTTCACCTTTGAATGTCCTCCACTTACCTCGCACAATTTTGCCTGAAAACAACTTTTCCTAATCCACGCATTCTAGATCCTTTCTCATTTCCTCAAAATTGGCCTTTCTCCAATTTAGAATCTCAATCTGAGGCCCAGACCTATCCTTCTCCATAATTAACTTGAAACTAATGGCATTATGATCACTGGGCCCAAAATGTCCCCTACACATACTTCTGGCACCTGTGCTGTCTCATTCCCTAAAAGGAGATCCATTATTGCATTCTCTCTAGGTGGTACCTCTATACATTGATTTAGAAAGCTTTGCTGAACACATTTGACAAACTCAGACCTTTTACAGTTTGTGAGTCCCAGTCAATATGTGGAATATCAAAATCTCTACGATCACAATCTTATGTTTCCTGCAGCTGTCTGCTATCTCTCTACAGATATGCTCCTCCAATTATCGTTGACTACTGAGCAGTTTATAGCACAACCCCATGAGTGCGGTCATACCTTTTCTGTTCCTCAGGTCCACCCATATAGCCTCAGTGGATGAGCCCTCTGGTCTGTCCTGCCTGAGCACAAATGTGATATTTTCACCGACGACCAATGCAACTCCACCCCCTTTCATCCCCCCATTCTATCGTGTCTAAAGCAATGGAAGCCAGGAACATTGAGCTGCCAGTCCTGCCCCTCCTGCAATCAAGTTTCATTAATGGCCACAATGTCATAATTCCCTGTGCCAGTCCATGCTCTAACCTCGTCTGCCTTTCCTACAGGGATACTGCTGGCTTCCCTTGCATTTAAATAGATGCACTTTAGAAAATTTCGACAACAACAATTCGTTGACTTCTAACAGTGCATGCAACTTTCACATAATCTTTTCCTTCCTCTACTCCTCTATCTGCTCCGGTTCCCATTCCCCTGCAAATCCAGTTTAAACCCACCAGAGCAGCATGAACAAAATCATGCAAGGATATCAGTCCCCCTCCAGTTCAGATGCAAACTGTCCTGTTGGATCAGGTCCAACCTTTCCTGGAAGAGAACCCAATGATCCAGAAACTAGAAGCCTTCCCTCCTGCACCATGTCTTATGCACATGTTAGCTGCATTATCCTCTTATTTAACCTCACTACAGATAGGACATGGTGCAGGTAACAATCCTGAGATCACAAACTTGAGGTCCTGTCCTTCAACCTAGCGCCCAACTCTCTGAACTCTCCTTGCAGGACTTCCTCACCTTTCCTACTCATGTCACTGATCTCTAAATGGATCACAACATCTGGCTGCTCACCCTCCCTCCTGAGATATCTCCGACCCTGGCACCAGGGAGGCAACATGCATCCGAGATACTCGATCTCTTCCGCAGAACCTCTTATCTGCCCCCCTAACTAGGGAATTCCCTATCAATATAGCTCGCCTCTTTGCCTCCCTTCCCTTCTTAGCCACAAGACCAGACTCCGCTCCAGAGACTGATCACCATGGCTCGTGCCCCTTCCACCAAAATGGTATACTGGTTATTGAGAGGAACTGTCACCGGGGTGTCCTGCACTGCCTGCCTGTTCTCTTTCCCTCTCCTGTCATCTATCTACCCTTCTGCTACCTCTTAGGTATAATAGTGTCCCTGTAACTCCTGCCTATCACCCCCTGCCTCCAAAATGATCTGGAGTTCATCCAACTCCAGCTCCAATTCCTTAACTTGGCTTGTCAGGAGCTGCAGCTGGATGCACTTCTCACAGATGAAGTCATCAGGGATACTGCTGGCTTCCCTGATGATCCACATTCTACAAGAGGAGCATTTGCCTGCCTTGGCTGCCATTCCCACTGTTTATGACTAGAAGAACAAAATATATGATATCTAAAATCTGCCTTTACCAGTGCCTACCTGCTGAATCCTTTTTGTTGGGTGGCACTTTTATACTTCAGTTGCTACTATTCCTCACGCCTTACCTGTTCTCACCGAAGCCAGTAGAGCCAAAGGCTTATTACCCTGACTCAGCCCACTCTAACGATGACTGCTCCCATTGGTCCAATAAACTCACTGGGCACCAGTACCAACAATTCTTATCTACTTGCTAGGGCACTGGTTCCCACATTTACTATCCACTCACTGGACACCGGTTCCCACATGCCCCATTCACTCACTAGAGCCTTTGTGTGATAGAGTATATAGAGTAAATAAATATGTTTTTGGGAGATAAATTGGGAAAGGTTTGTTAGAGTAGGTCACACACAAACACTTTAAAACAGATATTATTTAAAATACTGGAGCTCTGCCCCATGCTGGTCGTATTGGCTCCAGAGCTTTTGCAAGAGCTCAAGAGACTTTACTAAAGGATTGTTGTTTGCAAAATGCAACAGATGAAAGAGCATGCTGGAGCTGCTGCTGTCTGGAAGAGAACTTGCTGTTCTAAGAGGGTCATGTGGTTTTGCAAGCAGAGAGAGTCAAACAGGCTTTCTATCAGAGAGAGACAGAGATTACTTGTACAGTGTTACAGCCAGCAGACAGCAGCTGAGACTGGAACAGGACAAACTGGCAAGCTTATGGAAAGCCTAGTTGTAAGAGAGCCTGGTCAAAGCACTTGTGGTTCGTGCAAGAGGAGAGGACTGGCTGTCTAATGTTTCATTTGAAATAAGAGAAACAAAAAAGGAACTCTGTGGTGACCTGAAAGGAAGAGGTTATCATCTGGAGAACCCTGAAGGGGCAAGTTTTGTCAGCAAGACACTGAAGTATCTGATTAAAAAGGAACAACAAATCTCTTTCTGAAAACTACAAGAACCTTCCTGAGTGGTAACCATTTACATTTCAAGCACCAAAGCCTGGTGAACTATAAATGTTAAATTCTGTGCACAGTGAACTTGGAGGAATGAAAAGTGAGATTGGACTGTTAACCAAAGAACTTTTCTGAACTTACATACACATTACATACATGTGCGCTTAAAATTAGAAGGGGGTTAAGTAAGTCAATAGAGATAAGTTAAAGTATCATTCTATTTTCACGTTTAAAGATAATTAAAAGCAACTTTTGTTTAAGTAACCATTTGTCTTGGTGAATATCTATTGCTGCTGGGTTTTGGGATTCTCTGGGCTCATAACATTAGTTCCTGCCTTCTCTTCCCACATATTAAAGCCCCAGAAACCCCCACTCCTCTTTCATTCACTCACTCCCTATACACTTACAGTTCTCATATTCCCTTTGAACTTGATTCATCAGTTATCTGCCCTTGAAACTTGTCTGTTTTTGTTTCCCACACTCCCTTTAAACTCGCCAGGTTAACTGAAAATTTTCTGTGTAAAATCATTTTTTAAATGTGAATTAAAAGTGTGTGTTTTATCAATAAATAGCTTCCATTGATGGTCCATTGTCACCAAAACACTGTGTTGGATTAATTGAGTTTGACTGTACAATGGAAGAGAGATTTGTGGATAATTAAGGATAGGATTTTATCATGAAATGTTTGGACTTTTATCATGGAGCAATCATTTGCTTAAAATAACTAAAAATTGACAAAAGGGGAATAAAATCAATGTGCACACATTTGTGAAAAGAGAACATTCACTATTTTGCATGTCGAGTTCATCAATCGTGTGGAGAATGGGTGCATTTTCCATCCAACACTCAGGATTATTGTTAGCAATTGGGCTTTCAATCAAGATAAAGAGATAAAGAATATTTATTATACTTTATCTTAATATTTTAGCTGCTTCTAATTATTTTAATTAAAAATTGTTTCTTAATACATTAAAAATAATCATTTCAGTTTCTTTGAATGGTTCTTGAACTGTGGAGACATATAACCTCAAAGTGATGAGGAGAGCAAAGACCAGGGAACAGTCAGTACCATTGATGCACCTATTATTGGTGGTTTCCATTGGAATGCCACTATGAACAAATTACACAGCCAGAAGTGCTCAGTGAGATTTTTGGAGTGGTGCAATGTTCTCAGAAATGGAAACGATCAAGGTAAAGGATAGCACTATGTGATAATATTTCTAGCTACACAAGTAGCCTGCATTGTGTCACATTTTTTAACATTACATTAACAGATATATCTGGTGAAATTATTTTGCATTAAAATTTAACGCTTTGTTATTTTTGAAGTTTATCAGCCGTGGAACCTGCCATGAAAATGTTAGTTTCAGTGAAGCATTTTCTCACCCGCCCAATTTGGATCAATGCTGATATTCTTCCTGGACCAAATGGAAGCAGTAAAGCAAGGATTTCAAATGAGTTTCTGCACATTGTGTCTTCATACTTGCCGGATGTGACACTGTCTCTGGGATGGACATCTGACCAGTTGGTTGACCAAACTCAAGGTAAGGCTTGGGAAATGCTTTAAAAATAATGATGCAAATTGAGCCATGTATCACCTTGATGGTATTTGCTTTGTGTTGGGTTTGTATTTGTTCATCTTGAAAATGAGTAAGAGTGATTTAGAGAAATTGGGTCCATTGAAGTCTGCTCCATTTATCATCAAGATTGGGCAAATACTGTACTAACAATAATAGTAGTTGTAGAATATTTGGATCTCTTGAAAAGCTTAACTAAATAACACATTTGGGTGCCTCAGATAAATAAAATTGTAAAGTGTAGTGTCATGGATAACAAGCCACAAATGCACTAAAAACAGGATGGAAATAAAAGTCAGTTTATGAAAATAAGCGATTTTCCATAAGTATTAAAAACACTGAAATGCTGGAGGAACTCAGCAGGTCTCACAGAGGTAAAGAGAAAACCAACATTTCAGGCCTGAGCCCTTCTTCAAGGTATGAGCAAAAAGCAGGTAGTCGCCTGGATTTAAAAAAAGACTAGTAGAGAAGGAAAGAAAGGGCAGGAGGAGGATCAGAGATCAAAAGACTAAAGGTGATAATTGGACATGGACAGGAGGAAAGGAGAGGAAAGGTGAGAATTGATTGGGAGGAGGGTGGTTGTTCTGTTAATGCAGAGCTGGAGAAAAGGAAACAGAGGGAAAGAGAGAGAGAGAGAGAGAGACACACACATAGAGCTGGAGGAAAGGAAACAGGGGTAGGGAAAGAGAATGCTATAAGAAATGAAAAATGAGGATGGGAGGTGGAGAGACTGAGTAGGGTGGGGCGGGAAAGAAACTAATGGAAACTGGAGAAGTCGATGTAAATGCTATGCAGGGTGCCCAGGTGTTCTTCCAATTTGCAGGTGGTCTCAGTCTGGCAGTGCATGAGACCTTGGATAGACATGTTGGCATGGGAATGGGGTGGGGAATTGAAATGGATTGCCACTGGGCGATCCAGTTTATTGCAGCGGACAGGCCTAAGGTGGTCAACAAAGTGATCTCCCAGTCTGTATCCATTCTCTCCAATGTAGAGGAGACCATAGCAGGAGGACTGGATGCAGTAGATGACCCCTGCAGATTCACTTGAAATGTTGCTTCACTTGGAAGGACATTTTGGGGCCATGAGTGGTGGTGAGGGAAGAAGTGACCACAGCACTTCCTGTGGTCATGGGATTAAGTGATTGGTGGAAAGGGAGGAGTGGTCAAGGGAGTCACATAGGAAGCAGTCCCTGTGGAAAGAGTAGAGGGGAACATATGCTTGGTGGTGGGATCATGTAATAGGTGGTAGAAATGGGGGAGGATGATATGTTGGATGCAGAAGCTAGTGGGGTGGAAGGTGAAGACTAAGGAGAATCCTTGTTGCATATAAGGCTGAGGAGTCCAGGGGAGGTATGGGGGTAATGGAGGTTATGTGATTGAGGGCTGAGTAGAGAGGAAGCCATGTTTTTTTGCACAAGGAGGACATCTCAGATGATCTTGCCTGGAAGACAGAGGAGTTGCAAGAAAGGAATTGAATCCTTGTATGGGACAAGATGTGAAGAGGTGTAGTTTTTTTAATAATTTTTTTTATTTTTCACACTATATTAACCAAAATACACACAAACATTTCCCTCTTGAATATACACAGTGTCATTTTCTTCCCTTTTCCCCCCTCCCTTCCCTCCCTCCTTCCCATCCCCCTCCAAACCCATTAAACGTTCAACATATACAATACAATAAACCCATTAAACAATGTCATCACACAATGAAAATAAACAAGAAAATTGTGTCATCAACTTTTACACACTAGGTCAGTTCATTTCGTCTTGTGAAGGGGTATAGTTGAAGAAGCAGTGGAAGTTGGTGGGCTTGTAGAAAATGTCTGTCGAGAGTTTTCCTCCCAAGATGGAGACAGAGAGATTGAGAAAGGGAGAACATTGCTAGAGATACCAATTGAATCAGGCACCTTCTCTTACCCCTTCAACAGGACATCACCAAAATCATTAAACCACCATCTCATGCACTATCTCTGAACTCATCTGGCCATCTCTCTTCCGAGACCTCCCGCCTTATTGTTTCCCAACCACGCACTGCCTGGTGTTGCATCCTACCCAAGATGCACAAACTCTTCTCTTTTCCCCCAGCTTTTTTATTCAGGCACCTGCTTGGTTTTTGCTTATACCTTGACGAAGGGATCAGTTACAAAACTTTGGTTATATATCTTTATCTCGTATGGAAACTGGAAGACCTGCTAAGTTCATCCAGCATTTCTGTGTTTTTACTATATTCACAGTGTCCGCAGACTTTGTGTTTCATTCCTTAAATATTATTCTGCGACCAAGGTTACTGAATTTCATTATAGATATATGCAAAGTGATACACTTTGCTGGAAAATAAAAATGCCATAGATTCTTGGAATGGAATTGTTTAGATGTTTTAAAGGACATTTACACAAATCATTAAAAGTAATTAGTTTATACAGCAATTAAAACAAAGCACTGGGGTCCATTTACAGAAGAGGAGAATTGAAAAGTAGATAACATTAAAATTTGGAGAATTTGCCATGAAAAAAAAAACTGGTGGCGCTGCTAGAGTTGCTGTAACACCAGCCCTGCTGCTGGTGTGAGCCTGTGGAGACCCAGTGCTGCCCCGTAGTGTTCTACTGCCCAGTCCGACTGCAGTCGGCTCTGTACAGGCTTTAAACGTGCTGTTAAAGGAGCCAATGGTTTATTTATTTTAAAATCCTGTGACTGTGATGTCTGAGGCCAAGATGGTGATGCCTATGATTGGCAGCAGCCACAAAGGGTTGCAGACTCCGGGGAGCAATGGACTGGGACTGAGCAACAGAAAATGGGGAGAACACCTCCCGTCTGAGAAGGAGAAGCGGAGGAGATGGCTTATGGGATAATGACCACGTTGGTGAACCAGCGAGGGGCCCTGAGACTGAAGATCACACAGGCGGGGTGGGAGGGGGGGGGTGTTGCAACTTACAAGGAGACTGCAAACTGCTGGTGACTGCGTCGAAGGACTCACACCAGGCTGCAACTACAGGAGACAGGTTCAAGCTTGGCTGAAGGCATACCATGTATTAGAACTGAGATGCAAGATGGTGCCAAGGGCACTGAAGGCTTCATTATTGTGTCAGAGGTTTGGATCTGGAGCTCAGGTTGCCGATGGTTTGGACTGAAGACTATGTGACTGTGAAGGCTGCAGGAGTGCTGTGGGCAAATCCACGGACACTCAGTGACTCAGAAGGGAATCTCTTTTGCTTCTCTTTCTCTGACTGTGCACTGGGCACTGGGCACTGGGCAATTTCTGCTGAATCTTTGTCTGCCTTAGTAAAGGAAATTTCACATAATATTGCATTTTCTATTTTATTACATGACAAAATAATTTTGAATCTTGAACTTTAGACAGATCACTTTTGGAATTCTTACTATAACTAGGATATACTGAGAAAGGTGTAAAAATGATAAGGGAGAAGATGTTTCTGCTTATGGGAAAGACCACAAGGAGACCATAGGTGCAAGTTGGTGATTAGTAAATCAATGGGCAATACAGAAGAAAAAGCCTTACTTTGACTGTGGGACACAATACTGTAAAGTGAAAATTGTGCAGATGCATTCGGACAGAGGCTATGCAAGCGTACATCAGAGAAAGGAATAATATATGTTCTTGGGACTGAATAAAAATAGGTGGGAGAAAGCTCATGAAAGCTATCTCCAATAATATGGATCTGTTGAACTGAATGGCTTGTTTTACAATATATTACTGCATTAAAAAGGATATATAAAGGAATTTTGGTCATGTCTTGCTATTTTAAAGTATTTAGCTAATATATGGTTTCAAGTGTAATGCCATTATCCTGACCATTTTAGCTTGAGAAACTTTGGATTTCTTCAAAATGACAGGCACTAAAATGGCCAAGATTTCTCAGTCCAAAAAATGCTTCCTGGTTTCATAGATGCCGGGGCAAAGACGAAGGTATTAATAGTATTCAGGAAAAGAGAAAGGTAGAGAAATTTGGAGAAGGAATTATAAAGTTTTGATATGTTGAGTAGTGAGACAAAGAAAACATGAACCAGTCAAAGAGAAAAAAGAGTTCAAGGTTAATGTGGGTTATGTTTATTTACCAGGATCCTATGAACTTGTTTGTCGAGTTGATTTCTTTAATATTGTTTTGAGACTATATAAATTAGCTTTAGTGATTAACAACTTGTAATGTTTGTAAATTATATATGTGTGTGACATCATTAGGTGACATTTTAGTGTGTGTTGAAGGCCCTCCATGGCTGCAAGGTGCATACAAGTTAAGAGTCTAATAAAGCATCTCGTTTGAGCCTTCCTACGATTGAACGTGCAAATTATTATACACCAACATACTCAAACACAACTAGTTATTTAAACTATATAAAGAGAATCAAGGGATGGGGTCCTTTGGCACAAAATATTAATATTTTAAAGATGATTAATAAAAGATTAATATAGATAAAATATAGATAAATAAATCCAGGTAACTGAAACCAACATATGTTTGATTTATTACATGTTTCTTTTTGTAGTTGCCATATACACAAATAAAAATATACAGTATCTTTTCCCACTTTTCTCACAACTGCCACAATGCTTACCACGCACACGCATCGCGTGGGAACAAGCAGTAGCTCGATGGAGTCTGCCTTCCCCCATCAGTTTCTTCAAGTTCATATGTTTGTTATGTTGTATAATTGGTTTATAAATAGATATCTGCACTGAGCCTGTGCAGCACCCACACACACTCACCACACAACATATCTCTTTATTAAATTTCAGAAAACTTAAAACAGCAGATAAATGCAATCACTTTGAGTAGTCAGGCCTGTGAGTAGTTTCAATGTTGTTGATACATTATTATATTTTAAATTAATTGTTTCATTATTAGCTTTGTTGTTGAGAGCTGTCTTTTGAGTTTTATAAATTCTTGTTTTTATTTTTTGTTAACTGTTAAAGCAAAATACTTTTTCCACTAATATATTTTATATTATGTTAAATATAATAAAATTGCAAAGTTTGTGAACATCTTCTTGGTCCATAATTTTGCCTTATTCTTTCTTGCAATTTAAAGTAAATGCACCAGTTTCAAGTTTTTCATTTTTTCTATAAAACATCTGTTTTTGAAAATCAAAGTTGGTCATTTTTTTGGGGGGCGAGGTTTAGTGGTGCAAGTAGTTGGCCTTTCCTATGGTGCAAAATAGTCTGGCGCCGGCCCTGGTAATTACAGTATCACATTGTTCTCTATCTGGGGCCTGTCACACTAACACTTTTTGACTCTAATTTTGTAACATTTCCCAAATTACCTTGTTGAAAGCATACAGATGATTTGAAAACGAAGAGAAATACCTTTAAAAATGGATTTACCTTTGCATCCAGGCTACACCTGGGAAATGGTGAAGGAGATGGAACAGATCTGCCAGATGCTATGTCAACCGGTAACATTTCCTGTCAGAGCAGTGCTTGTTCGATCATCCTGGCCACAGCTGCACTGGTTGCTGCAGCAGTCGGAAAGGTAAAAGGAACTGAATCCAGGCAAATTGGAGCAGCTTGGGTAAAAACTTGATTGGCTTGGGCACATTGGGCCAAAGGGCCTGTTTCTGAGCTATACAACTCTGAGACTCCCTAACAACATCTTAGTTAAATAGTCATAGGGTCACAAAGAACAGAAACATACCCGTTGAACAGGAACGTCTGTAGATACTGTGATACACAAAAGTACTGGAGGAACTCAGCAGGTAATGCAGCATTAATGGGAAGCAAAGGGTAACCAACTTTTCAGGCCTCAGCCCTTCATCAAGATACGAGCGAAATGCAGGCAGGTGTCTGAATAAAAAAAGGTAGTGGGAGGAGAGGAGAGAAAGGAACAAAGGCCAAGGGTAGGAGCACAGGCCAACAGATAAGAGGCCATAGGTGGATATGGGTGGGAAGGCAGAAGAGAAAAAAGTAGAAAGGTGATAGGGAGAGGGAGTAGCTCCCTAAATGGTGAGGGAAGGGGTAGGGTAGCTGAAGGAAAGGAGACAGAAGGATCAGGAATGAGAGAGAGAGAGCCAGGGGAGGAACCTAATGGAAACTGGAGAAGTCAATGTTAATCCCATCTGGTTGGAGAGTGCCCAGGCAGAACATTAGGTGTTGTCCTTCCAATTTGTTGATTGCTTCAGTTTGGCAGTGCATGAGGCCATGAACAGATATGTTAGTGATCAATTAGAGTATGAAATTAAAATGGTTGGTTACTAGGAGGCCCCTTTTATTGCAGTAAATAGAGGGAAGGTGTTCAATGAATTGATCTCCCATTCTGTGTCTAGTCTCTCCGATGTAGAGAAGGCACCAAGTCAGAACCAGATACAGTAGTTGACCCCTGTACATGAGTGGTCTGTGCATCCAGCCATGCATATACAGTCCTTTTTCTGCTGCATAGCATTCTGGGAGAGCAGGTTTGCCATCGCTTTTTCCCATGGTCCTTATAGATTGTGTGCGATAACACTATCAACTTTCCCACGCTGTATAAATTGTATGTAATAGCGCTACCAACTTTCCCACTCTGTTTAAAAATTATCTGCTATTGGTATTTATTGCTAGCACTTTCCCATGGTCCCTTATAAAGATTTATAAATGCTGACACAACAACAACAGGGCTGAATGGTTCATACCATGCTGTACATAAAACTTAATTTTGTTATAATTAAGCATGATTAATTTTGTTCAAATATAAGATCTTAATTCATTGACCAGGATTTATGGCAGGTCCACCATCGATCGATGCGTCATGTTGCCACAAGTCGAAGGTAGAACAGTCCTAACCCCAGGGATGGCTCCTTGGAAGTGTGAATGTATGGAAGTTAAGGGTGGTCAAGTGTGAACAGCAAAAATGCCATTCTTATTCCGGGACACTGAACGATATAGTGGGACGCAAGTGTAAATGGGGCTTAAGAATGGGAGAACTTGCGATAGAAGGTGTTCAATGAAAGTGCAACAAACTGGTTCTGCATTTGAGGAAAGGTTAGGTCAACTAGTTTTGTTTCACAATGATGTTGGGAAAATGAGAGGAGATCTCGCAAAATTAGACAGACTTGATGATGAAAAAAATCCTCTGTCTGGAGAGTCTCAAACAAGGGAAAAATATTAGGACAAAGATTAGGAAAATTTTCTTCACTCATAAGGTAGTGGAATCTATGAAATTTGCTATCATGGAGCAGTATAGAGACTAAATCACTATTTAAGGACAGAAACTTGTAGACACAAAAGGCATCAGAGTATTGGGAGAGTGTGGGAATATGAAACTGAGCAGTTTCAAATGACCAATGCTCCAATTTCTACATTTCTGTGTTTTATTATTGAGTATTTCATACATTTTTATTTCAATGTGTTTTCACAATTTGATCCTGCCTGCAATATCAATTTACTGAGAGAATTCTTTTTAATGCAGGTACAGTCTAACTGTGTGGACAAGAAGAGAAGATTCATACACTCTTGAAGATATATTGTATCTCAGAGAAGAGTTCAACAAATCAAGGATTTATTATGATATTTTTGAACCTCAAATCAGTGAATTAAGACAGACACTTAAATGAGAAAATTCACAAACCACATTTAACAGCAGTTACTACACAACAGAATGTACATTAATTCAGCATTTTTAACGTAGCAAAGTACTCGAAGTCCATTTTCAAAGACAATTTGATTCCATGAAAATACTATCGCAGGATCAAGGTACATTTTAAGGATAATTTTGGAGGAAATTCCAGTGTTGGAACACCGAGATGGATGCCAGCAGTGAGGTGAATAAAACAGTTTAGGCCCTTGTGCTGACCAGTATAAGCCTACTCCACAATCAATTTAACCCTTCCCTGCCTTATCGTCCATAAGAGGCTAGAAATGAAGGAGCAGAAAGGGTGGCATGGTTGATGTAGCGGTTAGCGCCACGCCTTTACAGCACCTGTGATCAGACCTGGACCTGGGTTCAAATCCTGTGCAGTCTGTAGGGAGGTTGTACATTCTTTCCATGTCTGCGTGGGTTTTCACAGGGGGCTCTGGTTTCCTCCTGATATGCCATAGCCATAGACATGGACCAGGCAACTATTACACTAATACTGGACTTTTATTAACAGACTATAACCACCACTAAACTGACCAGTGGGAAAACATCTCCCATTTGTTACACCAGTAGGGTGGAGTATCTCTACAGCCATAGGCAATTGCAAGGGGTCAGTATAATACGCCCCCCCCACAAAAATTGACCAATTTTAATAAAATACAATGATGGCAAAAGAAAAAAAAATTAAGGAAGATCAAGGGTTACACGCAGAATTAATGAGAATATATTGCAGAGAGAAAAAAAGGCTGCAAGCCTGAGATAATACAGGGTCACTGTAATTATGACTAAGGTTAGAAATGGGCATAACAGAGCCTCTGAGGAGGCTTCAAGATTCGTGTTGATCTTCGTAAGGAGTCTTACCTCTAACCAAAGGACTTCTGTTGCCAGGTGTGGAAGGGAGTGGAGAGTGCGAGGTAACATTCCCATGAAGAGGGTATTGTTCCTCAAGTGTTTCTCGTGATTGGGAGGGTAGAGAAGGAGTCAGGTCAGTGGAAGGGCTATCAGGCTGCAGACCAGGTGAGGCTAGATCCTTATGGGAAACAGAGTCCTCTCTTCCATCAGGAAAAATAACATGAGCATACTGCGGATTAGCATGAAACAGTTGAACTCGCTCTACAAGTGGGTCAGTTTTGCTGGGTCTAACATGTTTTCTTAATAAAACTTCTCCAGGCTTAGGTAGCCACGTAGGCAACGTCGATCCAGGTTTTGATTTTCTAGAGAAAACAAAAAGACATTGGTGGGGAGTCTCATTGGGAGCTGGACAAAGCCGTGTACTGATAGAGTTTAATGCTTCTGGCAGCTCATCTTGTCAGCAGCTGGTGGGGAGACCTTACGATTTTAGTGCAAGAATGATAGCTTTCCAGATTGTACTGTTGCTGTGCTCCACTTGACCATTACCCCATGGGTTAAAGCTTGTAGTATGACTAGTAGCTATACCCCTATCAAGAAGGTATTGCCTAAGCTCAGAATTTATGAAAGCTGGTTATCTGTCACTATGAATGAAGTTAGGATAACCGAAAATACTAAAAATCATATCAAGGCATTTAATAACAGAACTAGCAGAAACATCAGCACGTGGCTTAGCGAATGGGAAACAAGAGAATTCATCAATGATGTTAAGGAAGTAGGAATTATTATTTGAGGGTAGTGGTCCTTTAAAATCCATGCTGAGGCATTCAAAAGGTCTAGACGCCTAAATTAATGTGGAAGCGGAAGGTATGTAATAGTGTGGTTTACACTCCGCACAGACATTAGTCAGTTTCTTGATGTCTTCTAGTGAGTACAGCAAATTGAGCGACTTCACATAATGATAAAGTCTAGTGACCCCTGATTGACATAATTCATTGTGAAGGCATTTCAAATGGTCTAGCTGCAGACTTGCACAGGTCGTGCAAGAAAGCGGGTCCGGGGGATCATTGAATTTTCCTGGGTGATAAGAGTATATCATAAAAAATATGTAGAAAGCTCAATTCGTCAACGCATGATCTTATTGCTTTTAATCTTGCTCTTCAATTTAGTGTTGAACATGTAGGCAACAGATTTTTGATCAGTCAGTAAAGTGAATTTCCTTCTGGCTAAAAAGTGAATAGCGAATGGATTCTACAATAGCTCGTGCTTCCTTTTCGATAGAGGATTGCCTGACTTCTGGCCCATGTAATGTCTGAGAGAAAAAGGCCACAGGTCTACCAGCTTGATTTAGCGTAGCTGCTAAGGCCCAATCTGGTTTACCATGTCTGAGATACGAGGCAGTGGGTAAGCATCTCGTTGCGTAAACCTGTTTATAGTTTGGCTGTAGACCACGACCATTCTGGGTTTTGTGCCACTTTTGACCACTACCACTTGTGTGTGCCAAGGACTTGTACAGGGTTCGATAATTTTTTCCTTCAAATAATGTCTAACCTTGTTTTTAATAAAGAGTTTGTCTTCTTTGCTATAGCACCTACTCTTTGTAGCTATAGGCTTACAATCCAGGGTTAGATTGGTAAAAAGGTTTGGAGATTTAATCTTTAGAGTTGATAGCCCGCAAACAGCCTCTTGGGGTACCGTGATAGATAGTAATAGGGCATTAAACGCCAATATAATACTTTTCATTTGGCACTGGAGATCTAATCCTAAAATCATCGGTGGGCACAGACCGGGGAGCATGTGCAATTTGAAATCTTTATATTCATTTCCCTGTACCTTCAGGGTTACTTTACAGCAACTTGTAACATCTCGTATTAGTCCAGATAAGCCATAGAAATTTTGCGCTTAGTCTGATACAAGATAAGATTCAGGTGCTAGCAGTCATAGGTGAATATACTGACCCAATCGAACAAACAGTCAATAGGTTCACTGTTTACCTCCACCTTCATCGTGGAATGCTTCAGGCTGTGGGGTTCATCTTGATTTATCATTATTGACACCAGGACAGGGTCTCCCCACTGCAGGTGGGCCTTGGGGATGCCGCTTCAGCTCCTCTTTCTTTCTCGAGGCTTTAGCATTTTGTTGTGCGGTGCTAAGGGTCTTTGCTTATTGTAGAGCAGCATTAAAAGTTAGGCCTGGGGTCTCCAGTAAATGTTGCCTGATGTACCCCGACTCCAATCCACTTATGAATGTGTCCAGCATCAAAGATTCTCGGTGGGCTTTGGCTGTGACAGCAGTGGAAGCACAGGCTCTCGATCACCCTTTTAGTGTGAGCGCAAAAGCATCTTCACTCTCTCTGGCTTGTTGTTTTCGAGTGTGAAGTTGATGTCTTGCGAACAAAGTGTTCTGTGGTATATCATAATAGGTTTTGAAGAGATCCAGTGCATTCTGGTAGACAGCTGTCTCTCTCTAACCATGGAGTAGGGTACTTCTCCGAGGAGGGCCACAAGATGGTCCATTTTCGCTGCATCTTGCACAACATTGTTCACTCGCATGTATGCTTCAAAACACTGGAGCCAGTGGTGAAAAATATCTCCAGCTCAGGTGGTATCTTGATCTATTTTGAGTCTTTCAATTATCCATGATTGATAGTCTGTTAATAAAATTGATATGTCATAGACATGGACCAGACAAGTGTTACACTAATACTGGGCTTTTATTAATAGACTCTTTCTTTCTTCTTCTCTTTGGCTTGGCTTCGTGGACGAAGATTTATGGAGGGGTATGTCCACGTCTGCTGCAGGCTCATTGGTGACTGACAAGTCCGATGTGGGACAGGCAGGCACGGTTGCAGCAGTTGCAAGGGAAAATTGGTTGGTTGGGGTTGGGTGTTGGGTTTTTCCTCCTTTGTCTTTTGTCAGTGAGGTGGGCTCTGCGGTCTTCTTCAAAGGAGGTTGCTGCCCGCCGAACTGTGAGGCGCCAAGATGCACGGTTGGAGGCGATATCAGCCCACTGGCGGTGGTCAATGTGGCAGGCACCAAGAGACTTCTTTAAGCAGTCCTTGTACCTCTTCTTTGATGCACCTCTGTCTCGGTGGCCAGTGGAGAGCTCGCCATAGAACACGATCTTGGGAAGGCGATGGTCCTCCATTCTGGAGACGTGACCCACCCAGCCCAGCCAATGCTTGCGGACTCTGCCAGCTCGAGTACTTCGATGTTGGTGATGAAGTCATTCCAATGAATGTTGAGGGTGGAGTGGAGACAGCACTGATGGAAGCGTTCTAGGTGATGCCGGTAGAGGACCCATAATAGACTATAACCACCACTAAACTGGCCAGTGAGAAAACATCTCCATATGTTATACCAGTAGGGTGGAGTATCTCTACAGCCATAGCCAATAGTAAGCAGTCAGCATAATATGTGTCTCCCCCCCCCCCCCATTACATCATCACTCCTCCCACCCTTCAAAACATACCGGGGTGTAGGTTAATGGGGTGTAAATGGGTGGCACTGACTCGTGGGCCGAAATGACCTGTATGTCTAAATTTAATTTTTTTTAATTTAAAGCTTTTGGGATTTGACGATAAGAATACAATTAAGAGTGTTACGAACCCAAAGGATTCAAAAACCAGTAGCAACTGAAATTCACCAAGACAGTGGCTACTTAAACAAAAATGGTTTTATTTTCTTAATACATAATAATATCAATACTTAATTTATTATTATTACCTTAACTAAACTTATCCCAACTTTTTATTTTGTAAATTTTATTTATAGTTTTATAGACTCCTATTAGCCAGGTGTTATAGGGGAACAATTCTCCCCTTTTACAGGTCGTTTGCGAAGTCCTCCCTTTTTCCTTCTTCTCCCCCCATCCTTCACCCTCCCTCCAACTTCAACCCAGGTAAAAACATAGAAATCAATTATTAAAAATAACAATACAAATGCATGAGGGGGAAAAAAAAATTAAATAAATTGGGGGAAGCTGGCAGGACTTCCAAATTATCTCCTCATTCTCAGGGCTTGTGTGATCTTGATATTCCTTTTGAGGAAGGCCAATTACAGCTGCATTTCAATGTGTCGCAGTTATAGCTGCCACACTCCAGTGAATGTGTCATATCTCCCTCTTGAGTTGTAAGTAATTTTCTCCAGGGAAACACAGCTCTGCATCTCCATGTTCCATCTTGCTGTGCTTAGCTGAGAGTCTGATTTCCAGGTAACCATTAAGCATTTCCTGGCTACCGCCATGGTGACCTTCACAAATTGAATTTGATGTTCGGACAATTTTGGACTCGTGTCCATAATATTCCCCAACAGGAACAAGGCTGGGTCCTGTGGATACTCCACCCCTGTGATTTTGTTTCCAAAATGTCCCCTAATTCTACTCAGAAGGGTCTCACCTTGGTGCACAGCCAGGTTGAATGCACAAAAGTTCCTGTTTCTGTGCGACATCTAAAACACAAATCTGAGATTTCCGGTTCGACCTTACGCAATTTTTGCAGCATAAGGTATAGCTGGTGCAAAAAGTTGTATTGCACCAGCCTACATCTGGCGTCCCAGCAGAAGTCGGACCAGCATCGCTCATGAATTGTTGTTCCTAGATCTGATTCCCATCTTTGCCTTGCTTTATGGAGAACCGGTTTCAGACTCTCGTTTTGGAATAGGAAATATATAGCTGAAATAGATTTACATGTGATTCCCCCTTCAAATTAGAGCCTCCATGTCACTACACAGCGGTAGGGCCATAGATGGACTTAATTTGTCCCTCGAAAAAAATATTAATTGAAGATAGCTGAAGCAAGTCTTGTTTTATAAGTCAAATTAGTTTCTTATTTGCTCAAATGACATGAGCTGCCCCTTCTCATAACAGTGCTCGATACAGATGATCCCATTCTGGCACCAGGTGTCCAGGATCCTGTTACCCATTGTCATAGGGATTGTTTGTTCTGGGTTTGGGGTGCTTTAGGGGACAGCCCTACTTTTAACCCAATTATCTGGTTTATTTTTTGCCATGTTCGGATTACATGCTTTAGTATCAGGTTGTCTGTTTTTTGCATTATTAACGGTATCCCATTTGTAAATGATTTCTCCTATCTCCTCCCCTACCGTGTGTAGACCAATTTGTGCCCAGGAGGGTAAACTGCCACCCTCAAAGAATGAGGTGATAAAACTTGCCTGGGCTACTGAATAATATTTTTAAAGTCTGGGAATCTCATTCCTCCCAGGTTATATTCCCAAGCCAATTTGTCCACTAAGACTCTAGCTACTTTATTCTTCCATAGGAATTGTCTGACACATCCATTGTGTCTTGAAAAATCTCTGGGACAGTGGTATTGGGAAAGATTGAAAAAGGTGTTGTAGCCTTGGCATCACTTTCATTTTAATGCCATTAACACTGCTCATCAACATGATAGGCAGGTGCATCCACCTATGTATGTCCTCCTCAATATTTCCAAGTAGGGGGAGAAAATTCAATTTACATAGGTTTTATAAGTTCTTATCTATCCATATTCCCAAAGATTTCATCCCCTTTTGAAGCTACTTAAATTTATCCTCCTGTTGGCATTCATCATACTTCACTTTTGTTAGCGGCTGAAGGAAGCCCAGCACGTGAGTAGAATGGCGAATTAAAGTGACAGATGATTGGAAGCCTAGGGTTGTCTTTGCCCATTGAGTGGAGGTGATCCGCAAAGTGGCCACCAAATCTGCATTTGGCTTCTCCCGTGTGGAGAGGACCACCTTGTAGCCACAGAGAAAGCAAGTGTGTTTTAAGCTGCAGAGAGGGAAGAGGGGATGTCTACAATAAGATGACAGATGTTTCGCTGTAAGAAGGAAATGGGAACAACAGTACATGCAATTTGGGCATGTGAGAAAATGGAAAAGTTTTGGGAAGATCTAAACCAGGTATTAAATAAAATCACAAAAAGCAACATACCAAAGAATCCAGAGATCTTTCTTCTGTAATATAAGAAGTAAAGAACTTGGACTCGATTTTGGATGGAGCACAAAAAAGATTTATTATGATAGCCTTAGCTGTAGCAAAAAAATGTATTATGTCAACCTGGAAATTAGAAGATAGCCTGAGAATACAGCAATGGTACATAGAAATGAATAAATGTATTCCATTGGAAAAAATAACATATAATTTAAGAAATAACATCACAGTATTTGAAATGCCATTTGGGAACCGTACATGGAAAAAAAATAGAGAAGTCCTACCGCGGACCTCCACCGCCTAAAATGACAGAAGGAGAAGAAGACGAAATAAATTGACCCAGAATGTAAAAGTAGATGACACAAATTTATTGTTTATTTTCATTGCGTGATGACATTGTTTAATGGGTTTAATGTATCATATATGTTGAATGTTGAGTGGGTGGAGAGGGGGGGGGTGAAGGAGGGAGGGAAGAGAGGGGGAAAAAAGAGGAGAAAATGACACTATGTATATTCAAGAGGGAAATGTTTGTGTGTATTTTGGTCAGTATGGTTCATAGTGTGAAAAATAATAAATTTTTAAAAAATAAGATGTCCAGCATAATCATAGAAAAGAACCGTTGACTGTGCCTTTGGCTCACCATGACACCAAATTAAACTAATCCCATCTGCCTGCCTGTCCGTATCCCCCTATTCCCTGCCTGTGCGTGTCTGCCTAAGTGTCTCTTAAGTGAGTTGTCATGGTAACAATTACTTTAAAATCTGGCAGAGACAGATGCTCATCAGCTCAAGGACCACCACCTTATCTCTTACCTGTATACATTAAAGCCCTCTAGACTCAACTTGATTTTTAACAATTTCAGATAAGCTTTTTTATTTGTTGTCATGGATATGGTTGTATTTATTTCAATTGGCTTCATTTTTCTCTTCTGAATTTGTTCTCTTTGCCTCCCCTACTATCCTTATCCTCCCAGTTCTGATGGAAGGTCCTTGACCCAAGTGTCATCTCTGTTCCTCCGTACACTGATGCCTGCCTGACCTGATATGTGTTTTCATGATTTCCAGTATCGGCATTATTTTTGCCTCACTTAGGGAAATTTGCTTGCTTTCTTTCAATGTAAAAATGCAGGAGGGTCTGAGAACCAAGGAGTAAAGATCTTTTTTTTTTAGCAGAGTGAAGTGCTTAAAGGAAAGTTGTACCAGGGAATGGCAAAAATAGCTTGAGAGAAAGACATTCAAAAGTTTTTTTTCGATTTGCTCTCAAACTTCTTTTGACTGGATAGTTCTGTTAAATTTGCTTTAGACACTATATATGTTTTAAACTAACTGAGGCTGTTATGAATCACCTCTCCAGGATGTAAAGGAGCTGTTTCAACAAAATCAACTAACTAAATTAAAAGACTACAAATCTGATCCAATAAATTCTTCCACAACCTCAAGTTGAAGTTCTTTCCCTGATTCCCTCAGCAATAAACTTCTGTAATTTTGCAAACAACGGTGCAATCTTATAAATTAAGCTGAGTTTTCTTTTAATCTTCTGCGTTCTATGATTCTTCGAGGAAGTTTCCCAAATGTTTGTTTATTATCAATGCTGGAGGGTGAAGGTTGTAAACATGACCCTGGAAAGCAACACAGTTCATTAAAGGATAGGTGCTCAGTAAGATTAATTTAAAGGCAGGATCTCGTACTAAAATGTAACGACAAGCACTTGTTTATGCATTAGTGTATTAGAAAATCTTGTGTGGTCACAGAAAGTAAGTATTTTGGTGCATCTTTGTACTTTGTACATTATACTTGTGTACCTGACCACAAACTCATATCACATCACATTATATTGTAGGACTGTTGTCCAGCCAAGCAACTGCCTTTTTTTTTTGTAATTGGCCAAGGACCATGCATCTGAGTCAAATGCTCTAAAACCATGCCAGTGCTTTAAGCATCCCTCATCACTTAAACAATCGGGCAAGGATGCTGAATAAAATTATGTTCATTTTTCATCTGTTCTCTTGCACAAAGTTGGCTGAATAGGATCTTTGATCTATTTAGCAAGGACATATGTTAGGAAATGCTGATAAAATTCAACAAATTTAAACTGGTTCCCAAGGTGTCATGACCAAATATTCTTTAGCAAACAGCTGTGCAAAGTTTTATTTTACCATTATATAGTTCAGGAAACCCACCCTGCATTTGCAAGAAAGTTTGATTGGAACAGGAAATGTTAAAATTTTAACCAGAGACTGCTTACAATTTTATTTCTAAGTTAAAATAGAATTGAGATTTAACAAGGAATATAAATAATATAAGCTGCATCTTTCCTTTCCAACAAAGAAAGAAATTAATGGATTTATAGAAGTTATCAAAATGATACGAGGAGAATTACCATGACTGATAAATTGTAACTGAGGAATGATGGGATAGCTAGAGAGTGCCTAAAGCCACTTTCAGGTGGAATCACCTGGAGAATATGGCTCTGGAGCAGGCTGAAGGGACGTTCAGGTGGCAGCGCTGAAGGAGGTCTGAAGGTCTGAAGTGGGGAGAGGGGCCGCAGAGCAAACGCCGGCTCCTGAGTCCGGGCGGGGGCAGCCGTCTGACAGCTTGTCTCCCCACTGCCTGACAGCTCCCTCCTCGCTGCCTGACCGCCCCCGGTGCGGGACTACGGGGCTGGGGCTGGGGCGGCCAGCAGGGGACTACGGAGGTGGGGCAGCTGTCCCTGAGGATCCGGACTTATCGAAAGCTTTCACCTTTTAAATTTAACGGGATAATGCGTGCGTGCGTAAGCACTACAGATGTACAGTGGCAACAAGCGACCACTTTATTTTTCTTTAAAATGTTCGTTTTGACAAATGAACTACGTTGTATTTGCTGATGAATAAACTATCACAATTCACCTGTTCATCTCTTCTTTATTCCTCCTTGAATATGAATTTTAAAATTACTGCCCAAGAATCCAGAAAATCAAGACCAACCTAATCCCCAAGCAGTCCAGATTTTCGCAAGAAGTATCATAAACCATTTTAGTCCTTGGTTGGTAATTCAGTACCATCTCACAACCTCAAACGACAACGAAAAAAAACAGGAGTAGCAATTCTACCGCATCAGGTTCTTTTCCACTGCTGGAGCACCTGACTCACCTGCACCTCGAGGGCAGAAACAATTTACAACAGCTCAAACAACTTCTCAGGGCAGGAAGAGAAATCTCAATACTACGGCTGCCCAGCCCTGTAGTCCCCCTCCGGCCACCCCAGCCCCGTAGTCCCCTGCCGGCCGCCCCAGCCCTCTAGTCCCCCACCGACCACACCAGCCCCATAGTCCCACGCCGAGGGACTGTCAGGCAGCGGGGAGTTGGGTCGTCTGCTGACTGTCATCAACCCGACCGCTGGTAGGCACCTGAAAGCTGCTAGCAGCTTTGCCTGAGCTGCTTTCAGGTGCAACAGGGGATTCTCGGAGCAGGATATTATACCTACAGGACGAGGGTTAGGTACCTCCTGGCCGGGTTCTCCACTTTCAGGTGGCCACCCGACAGCTGCATAGGAGTACAATAGGCTGCTTTACAGTCGGGTATTGTGGCCACCTGAAAGTGGCTTAAGAAAGAAATGCAGGAAACGATCTGGCTCTTGAAGATATTGTAATGGAAGATTAAAACCATGTACCCTGATGCTTTTTGCTTATGTGGAACTGACGACACTGGGTCCACACACAGGTCACCTTACTTTCAGAACTAGCAGATGTAATTAAACTCAGCCATGGGGACTTATTTGAAGATACACTTTGAAATGGAATTCCACTGTGAGGCCCAGGGAAAGCAGTTGTCAAATGCAACACTCTGAAATTGACGAATTGGTCACAACCTGTCTTGTTCGAGAAGTTTTAATAAGTCTTTGTATCTACGAGATAAACCAGGAAATCATAACATACTGGTTCCATAATAATTAATCTTCTAAATTGTAGAATATAATGTTCAGTTTTGATTTTGACTGACAAATATTAGAAGGAGTAGGTGCATGATTAATTGTTTTTGGGGTATATAAGCCTGTGGTCCTGCTGCTGAAGTTTAGACTCTCCGAGGGGTGGGAACACCCCTTGTCAAGAAGGAAGAACAGCCAGAGTCCGAGCAACGTCCCGGTCGGGGGAGGTGGAGAAGCTGCTACCGGCGCCCTGACAACCTACTACAAGTGTGCAGTCGTTGCCTCGCTTTGGCAGTTGGGACCAGTCCAAGCGCTGATAAGTATAGTTGGGAAGGGCTTGCATATTGTAGTGTGAAATCAGCTTTTGAATTAGTAATAAACATTTGTATAAACTGAACTGCTCTCGGTGTGTGTGTCTATTTTCTTTCGATAGCTCAAACACTGTGACCAATCTAAAATGAACAAAATGAGAGGTATAAGTTTACCCAAGACAATTGGCGCTGCGAGCAGGGTTGGTCTCAAGATGTTTCGCCGAAAGAAAGAGGTGAGCCCTGAGCAGTTCTTGATTCCTGGATGGACTTCCAAAGACGATGGGTTTGGCATGTTGGCCAATACCCTGTCTTTGTTGGGACCACCCATTAGTTTGGATGAGAAGTTAGACCCATCAAGTGCACCTCTGGGAGAGCTGCCACTCTCCTTCGAGAAAGTAAATTTCCTGATAAAAAGGGGACACTGACGAATGGTTTTTGGTTGCTGGCCACAGCATTACGCCACTCCGTTCAGCGTGAAGCAGAATCAATTCAAAGAGAAGTAGAATCTCAGTGCAAAAGAAAGCAATTAGAGGAGGAGCTAGAAGCCATGCGACAACGCTGTTCCATGATGAGCGAGATTGTTCGCACCAGTCAGGACAGCCAAAGAATGGGAAGATAAGCATGTCCAAATGATCTGCTGTAATATTAAACTCCGGCAGCAGCTCTCTGCAGATAAGGAAAGGCATGGAGTAGAACCCGATCCATATCGTATTCATGCCATGATAAGGAATGGTGACGATCCTGATGTAATTGAGGATTGGGATGGGAATATCTGGAATGACAATGGTAATAATGCAGATACTCCTCAGCATGTGTCTAACACACTACCCTCTCCACCTGCTGTTCACGCCCGCCCTATAAGGCAGCAGACGTTCCAAACAGACGGAAGGGGGGTTGATGTAAGGGTAGAGATTGAAGGGATAGATACCCTGGTCTCCCAAGTGGACCCAGGGGAAAATACTCAAACCCCTGAGGAATTGTTGGGATTAGGAACATTATCTACTGATATCAGGGTCACTGCTGAGCTGCGGGGTAGAGGGAGAGAGATGGATTACTTACTTACTACTCTAGGGATGCCCTGCAACGAGTATACCCGTCACCAGTAGATTTGGATTTACATTTGCAGAACAATTGGGGCATCCCAGAGGAGGGTATAGCAGTAATTCGTCAGCAGGCCCTGGCCTCTGCCTTGTATGCAGGGCGTTTGAGGCTGTGGGTACATGGGGGGAGCCCTGATAAAGAGATATTCATGGCCGGAATGCATACCAGATTGGTTCGTTCTGCCCAACCCACCACACGGGGATTGGTTCTGTCTGTAACTAGTCCGCTAATTGGGCACCCTGTGTCTGAGGCGATGCACGCCTTATCTGGGCTTCGAGAATTAGAACTGGGAGGTAAAATCCACTCACGTACAGCCCAGGTTAAATCAGACAAGCAGGATGAAAAGAGAGGGACTGCTGCTAATAACGGACCGACAAGAAAGGACCTTTTTCTAACCTTGTTAAAGTTAGGCGTACCTAAAAGTGATATTGATGGGAAACCTACTGCAGTCCTTTATGCCCTTTATAAGAGAAAGGCAGGGGAACATCATCCCCAGCTGCTGATTCCTCCTGGCCCAGCTGTGCCATCTGTTCCCACTGCTGCTTCTATCGAGCTGGCTTCTCCTGCTCCAGTTACTCATGATGAGGTAAAACAATGGGTTAAACAGGCTCTTAAAGATAACAATAGCATGTGGTCCTGGAAGCCCCCGAACCCTTCTGAAGCCTGAAGGTGTGGGCAGGATTCCCGTGTCTACTCCATCGAGACACGGCGCACACACGGGGATCCGCGGCCCTACATACCATTAACAATCCACTGGGGTGGGGGTAATGATCGCCAATACTTGGCTTTGGTCGACACCGGTGCAGAGCACTCGGTGATTCCTGGTAACCCCGACCTCTGGACTGGACCGGCCTTTCGAATAGAGGGGTTGGGAGGAGCAGTCACCCTGGCAAAGGAAATAAAAGTCTGTGCCATGGTGGGTGATAGCCCTTCCCCTGTCTGGTTACGTGCCCTGGTGGCTGCTACTGACGAGTGTATCCTGGGTATTAATATGTTGGCCGGTATGGCCCTTAATACTAGCCAAGGGGGATTTGAATTTGGAATTCGAACTATTACAAAAAAAACTAGTAGTGGGTCAGGCTAAGTGGGATCCTGTGATGGTGCCAGCCCCCATGAAACCGATGTGCATTCCACAATATCGTCTCCCTGGGGGGCAGGAAGAGATTACTGCCACCATCGATGCTCTGCAAGAAGAAGGGGTAGTGAGGCCCGCAACGTCGCCCTTTAATAGCCATGTTTGGCCGGTCCAGAAGCCGGACAGCTCCTGGAGAATGACAGTTGATTATCGTTTTTTGAACAAACGTGCCCCACCACTTGCTTCAGCAGTTCCGGACATTGTCACCCTTATTGAAAACATTGCTACTGGAACTCAGGAACGTGGTATGATGTCATTGATCTCGCTAACGCCTTCTTCAGTATTCTTATAGCTGAGGACTCACAGGATCAGTTCGCCTTTACCTGGAAGGGGCGCCAGTATACCTTCACCCACCTTCCAGTATCGCCTTCCCTCTCAATTCACCATTATATTGATGATGTGGCCTCCTGGAGCCTCTGGCAGAAACAAGAGGGTCGCCGAGTCCCACTGGGATTCTGGTCACGTACCATGCCCGAGGCTGCCACTCGTTATTCTGGTTTTGAACAACAGTTACTAGCCTGTTACTGGGCCCTGCTAGAGACTGAAAGAATGACAGGCGATGCAGATGTTCAATTGCGACCTGCACTTCCTATAATGAATTGGGTCCTGGCTAATAATGCTAATCTAAAGATCGGGCGGGCTCAGCAGTCTTCTATTGTTAAATGGAAGTGGTATATTCAGAGTCGTGCGACCAGAGGGCCTGAAGGGGTGGGCCGCGTACACGAACAGGTGGCTTACCGTCCCAGGTCAGGAACTCACTTATCGGAGGAGGGGGATGGTGGCTCCAGTCAGTATGCTGAGTTGAAGGCAGTCACTTTACCACTAGATCCCCATGATCACCCTCTTCACCTGTTTACTGATTCCTGGGCTGTGGCTAATGGACTTGTGGTATAGATTTGCCTGATTGGCAAAAAATAACTGGATGATACATGACCGCCCAGAATGGGGCAAAGAGTTGTGGCAGCTGTTGTGGGATGCTTCCCACCATCGTGAGATAACCGTTTATCACGTTGATGCCCATACCAATATGGCGACTAACATGGCTCAACATAATGCAGTAGCAGATCAGCTTGCCACGATCAACCATGCTGATACCGTCCCCCTGGCTCGATGGGCACATGAACAGAGTGGTCATTTGGGGGAGAAGGGATCAGCTATGTGGGCCCGTACACATGCTTTATCCGTCCATCAGGATGATGTCCGCATGGTCGTACGTACATGCCCAGAATGTCAGCTTGTGAAGTTCCATACCATTCCACCGAATAAAATGGGGTGCTCACTCAGCTGCGGTCTGGCTAATTGATTACATAGGCCCCATGCTAGACTGTATGGGTAAACATTACGTCCTAGTAATGGTTGACACCTTTTCGGGCCTGGTTTTTGCTTTTCCCACCAAGACGGCTGACCAAGCTAGCACTATCCAAGGACTAAACCATTTGATTTATCGTTATGATGTTCCAGAGGAGATTCACTCTGATAATGGCTCGCACTTCTCCGGGAAAGCAATCTGTGATTGGGCAAATGACAACAGTATTTTATGGGTTCACCATATTCCTTATTACCCGCAGGCTGCCGGGTTAGTTGAACGAATGAACGGCTTACTGAAGGAACAAATTCATTTGTTAACATCACGGGAGACCCTGAAGGGGTGGTGCCATGTGCTGCAGCAGGCAGTCAACAATTTGAATCATCGCCCTTTAAAAGGAGGTACACCTTTCCACTGACTTCTTCACGCCTCTGAAGTACAGCCTATTCCAGAGGAAAAACAGTAATTGCCCCCCATTCCCGAACTAGAGAATGTTGGACAAAAGGTATGAGTGGCACCACCAGGTAGTGGCCCTCCTGTAAAAGGGGAAATAGTGACACCTACCCAGGGTATCACTCGATGGGTAGCTATTGAGGGACAGGATGGTTTAGTCTGTTTAAACACTGAACGCTTATGGTATCGTGAGTGACATGTGTCAGGCTTCTTTGTTCCAGGTTCTCCATTTTACACTCCTGGTGATTTGGCTTAACAGCTGCTTTGATGCCAGCAATTGGATTTGTAATGTCGAGGACGTTCCGAGGGAGTTCCCTGTGGGAAACATGGTCCGATGCATTACACCAAGGAAGTCCTTGGTCACCAGCCTCAAGTGCAGCTTATATAAATATGTTATTGTTCAGCATGTTTCAAAATCTGTTCGTGAGCTCCAGTATCTGGGTATTGTGGCCAGCAAGGATAATTTGAGCCTTGGTTGGAATCCTTTCTCATGGCTAACTGCTACATTTGGGGGGTTGGGCCACACTATCCTCCGTTGGTTGCTCGCGTCATTGCTTATCTTTGTAATTGTTGTTTTGATTTCTCTTTTTTCGCTCCCTCTGTACTCAAATACTGGTTAGGCCTCGCAAATGACAGATTGTGACCAAGGGGTGGAATGTAATGGAGGATTAAAACCATGTACCCTGATGCTTTTTGCTTATGTGGAACTGACGACACTGGGTCCACACTCAGGTCACCTTACTTTCAGAACTAGCAGATGTAATTAAACTCAGCCATGGGGACTTATCTGAAGATACACTTTGAAATGGAATTCCACTGTGAGGCCCAGGGAAAGCAGATGTCAAATGCAACACTCTGAAATTGACGAATTGGTCACAACCTGTCTTGCTCGAGAAGTTTTAATAAGTCTTTGTATCTACGAGATAAACCAGGAAATCATAACATCCTGGTTCCATAATAATTAATCTTCTAAATTGTAGAATATAATGTTCAGTTTTGATTTTGACTGACAAATATTAGAAGGAGTAGGTGCATGATTAATTGTTTTTGGGGTATATAAGCCTGTGGTCCTGCTGCTGAAGTTTAGACTCTCTGAGGGGTGGGAACACCCCTTGTCAAGAAGGAAGAACAGCCAGAGTCCGAGCAACGTCCCGGTCGGGGGAGGTGAAGAAGCTGCTACCGGCACCCTGACAACCTACTACAAGTGTGCAGTCGTTGCCTCGCTTCGGCAGTTGGGACCAGTCCAGGCGATGATAAGTATAGTTGGGAAGGGCTTGCATATTGTAGTGTGAAATCAGCTTTTGAATTAGTAATAAACATTTGTATAAACTGAACTGCTCTCGGTGTGTGTGTCTATTTTCTTTCGGTAGCTCAAAACTGTGACCAATCTAAAATGAACAAAATGAGAGGTAAAAGTTTACCCAAGACAGATATGGTACAAATCAATCAATCTAGAAGCCTGTTCTTTAGAACTAATGATAATGAACGTGCATTGGCCCATGTCCCTCTAAACCTTTTTTGCTCACATATCTGTACAAATGCATTTTAAACTTTCTAATTGTATCTGCCTGTACCACTTCCCATACAGCCACCAGCATCTGTGTTGAAAAACCTATCCCTCAGGTCCCCTTAAAACTATACGCTCTAGTTTTAGAAGCCATTATCTAGCCTGGGAAAAGAGACTATTCATCCACCTTATCAATGTTCCTCATGATTTTATAAAGCTCTGTAAGGCCACCACATAAACCTCCCTTCACTCTAGGAAAATCATTACCAGCCTATCCAGTCTCCTTAGAACTTATCCTCCAGTTCTTGGCGATATTCTTGTTAATTTTTCTGTGCCCCCTCCCCACCCCCACTTAATAACATCCTTCTAATAGTATGGCAACCAGAAATGCATGCAATACTCCAATTGCAGTCTTGCCAATGCTGTGTATTGATATAACATGGCATTCTAACTCTTGTACTCAAGTTCAAATTTATTTATCATCCGATTGTACAAGTTCATGTTTATTACTATCCACTGAGGAAAGTACAACCCGTGAAATAGCATTCACTGGTTCTCAGTGCAAAACAAATAGTCATAACATACATACAGATCAACGCCACATACAGTATGCACCGTGTGTATATACAATTATTGTTAAATAAATAATTGAGTCACAGAGGGTTTGTATGAGCAGTTTATCAGTTCAGCTTTCTCACTGCCTGTGGAAAGAAGCTGTTCCTCAGCCTGGTGGTTCTGGCTCTGATACACCTGCATCTTATTCCCAATGGGAGCAATTGAAAGATGCTGCATGCTGGATGGTAGGATTGATTTTGCGAGCCTTCTTTAGACATTGATCCCAGTAAATCATGCCAATTCGGGAGGAAGGGAGACCCCAATGATCCTCTCTACCCAATCTGATACTCTACAGCATACTGTGATGCAGCCAGCCAGGATGCTCTCGATTGAGGTCCTGTAAAGATTTGACAGGATGGTGACATGCAGCCTAGCCTGCCTCAGTCTTCTCAGGAAGTGCAGTCGCTGATGTACCTTCTTGACAACTGAGGAGATGTGTGTCCAATGCCCTGACTGATAAAGGCCATGTCATACATGTTGCTCAACCCCCCCTAACTCTTTTACCACTTTCAGAGAACAATGTACTTGTACCACTGCATTCTTTTGTCCTACAGCATTCCCCTCGGCTCTGTCCATATGACTTGAACAATTTTAACTTCCCAAATATGTCACATTTGTCTAGTTAAATTCCACTGCTGTTCCCTTACCCACTTTCCCAGTTGATTGAGACCATATTGTAACCTTAGACAGCCTTCTTCACTGTCCACTAGTCTACAAACTTTGGTTTCATCCCACAAACCTACAAATCATACCATCCACATTTTTATGCAGATTGTTAATATAGATGGCAATCAACAGGCGGCCCAGCACCGATCCCTGCATTTGAAGGGATAACTGCACTATTTGTTAGCCTGCAAGTTACTAAGATCAGAACATCACAACAAAGTGATTAATCACTGTCAATTGCAACTCTTTCTGTTCAGTCTTTTCCTGAATATTTTTGTCTTGTGCCTAAGACTTCAGAACTGCTTCCATAACAGATCAAAGCTTCTCAAGTGGGTTTGTGAAGGGCCATGGTCGTTCACCTGGCCTTTCCAAGTGATTCTTGTATGTAATTATTCATGATACGCTAATTCATGGTGAATACAATGGATGCAGCTAATTTTAAAATGTATTGACAGGATAAATAGTACCCTAGGAAAATAAAACACATTAGTGGAATGAGTCAACTTGTACTTAATGTTATGTAGTCAGGCATTTGTCTCTTGGTCGAGTTTCTTGGAGGGGTGTTGCACATAAGTCCTTATAAAATTTATCCCCAGATAATCACAATTCGATTGGGTTCAAGGTTTTTGAGGAGATTAGTCATGATTAAGCAAGTCAAAGATCAAAATATAAAGGTATTATTGCATGGAATATCATTTAACAATTTATTGTAAACCTTCAATGCAAGTACAAAGTCTTTGACAATACAGAATTAAATATGCATCTCGATCCTGAGAAAAATACATTTTAATTCCATTACAGGTCCACCTCACTCGCTTCCTGTGTTCAATATGCCCACCATTTGAAACGCAGTCATTGAAAACAGTCTCCATTTTAACTTTAGTTATTTTTAAATTACATTAGCTAAGGTAAGAAATAGCTCCATTGTTCCCAATAAATGCTTCAAAGGACAAAATAGATGTTTTAAAAATTGTGATTGTTCCTGGATTATTTGTTTTTATGTTTACATTTAACTTGGTTATAATTCTATTGCTAATAATTTTATGTCAAGGCATTTAGTAGAAATGCTCTAATGGCCATAATTCCTATCTGGGTGTAGCTATGATACCCTGTTTCTTATTTCTGAAAATAGAATGTCAGTTGAAGATATTTGAATGATCACCCCAATAATTTGTCTTTCATGTACTATGTATTAAATTCTGTGAGATAGCTGCAATAATCATGGACTATAGAAGAGAGCAGACAATTCAGCAATGTGTGTTCAATACACAAATTATAAAGTAGGTGTGGATTATGAAATACTCCTGATTGTCGGCCACATGCTGTTACTCCTGCAGCTTTCCTGAAATTATATGTGGCATAATGATCTAATTTCAGGTTGAGTAACCTTAAATGAAATGAATGAAATGACAAGAACTTTTTTGTTTAATCTCTTCCTCGCAGGTTATTCAAGATCATTTTCTGGATTTTTTTCTTGCAATCTTTGGAAGGTTTTATCGCCGCACACACACACACACACACACACACACACACACACACACACACACACACACTCACACACACACACACTCACACACACACACTCACACACTCAAACACACACACACTCACACACACACACATACACTCACACACACACACTCACACACACACTCACACACACACACTCACACACACTCACACACTCACACACACACTCACACTCACACTCACACACACACTCACACACTCACACACACACACACATACACTCACACACACACACTCACACACACACTCACACACACACACTCACACACTCACACACTCACACACACACACACACTCACACACTCAAACACACACACACACTCACACACATACACACACACACACACACAAAAGATTTATATCTACTTGGTAATAGTGATACAGACATTTTTGGTAACAGCAGTCATTTAAAACCTCAAAGAAGTTGCAAAATGACTTCGCTAGTGATTTCCAGTGATGAGATTCTGGATACTTTTCTCTGAGATTCTTCAAAGGGAAGGAACATTGAAGCATTTAAAAAAGGCTTATAAAATGAATATAGTTAGAACATAACAAAAAAAACCTACCTTCATAAAATAGGACTTGAGCAAAGGTCTCGTCTTTCTTTTGAAAGTTTTGCACAATTGATCCACAGTCCAAAAATAATTAAGAAATTTTAAGATTTCAAAGACCTTTTTATGGTAGCCACTTTTACCATCTATTTCTCCAAATATAAAGGCATCGATCCTTAGAAGGAAGGCCTTTAAAAACAATGTGTAGATGTAATTTTGCCCATGCTTCATTTGGTTATTAGTTACAGTATGCGTGGCCTGTTTTATAACTGACCACATGTTTACTGTTAATTACAGTAAAAGCCCAGTTATCTGAACTTCAAGCATCTGACAAAAAATTGCAGAAAATAAATAGGTTAAAAATGTGGGTTTAAAATTAGCACGCCTCGCCATTTGTTCGCCACTCCAAGCAGCGTGCATTCTCAAGCAACTGGAAAATTCATTTATCCGGTATGGTGTCTTCCAATTCCACAGGTGCTGGAGACTGGGGTTTTATCATTAATCCAACTGCTGCAGTCAAAATGGTGTTCATTGCTACACTTAAATTTTGTGATGAAAGTAAGGAGTCATCATTTCATTTTTGATTATGAAGTATCTTGCAATAATTTTCTACAAAAAAAATGTTGTTCTTTATGTTGGTGTTTTTTTTAGCAGTGACACATGTTTATAAGACAAATATATTTTAAGATGGATTAATTTAATAATGCTTTTGTGATATTTCAAGAAAGTTATTCTCAACCTTTTTTCATCTATGGCCACCTTAGGACCCTGCTCAAAGTTTATGGACCTCTTCCCTGTGAAGCATTTAAGTTAAGTTGGTTTCTACCGACTACATAAAAAAACAGAAAAAATATGTTATGATTTCACTCCCCGGCCCTCCTTCAATGTGCTGTGGCCTCTGGGAGGTGGGGGTGGTTTTGGCCCCCTATTGAAAATGGCTGTTGTGAGGTATTGTGGCAGACTTGTGAATGCAGAGATCTCTCACTGGTTTTATTCATCCAGGTTCTCTCCAGTGATACAGCCCACATTTAAAAGCAGAACATCGATAATCCTCCCAGGGCTGCTTTTCATGTTTGGTTAAATAGACTTGGAAGGAAGTCATCACACAATCTTGTACAGTAAAATCATTGCAAAATAAAAAGAACTAATCCATAATTTAAAAATTGTAGATTAACTGTGGTTTTAGCCAGGGTCTTGTGGCATTGTTTGTTCAATTAAACAAATACTTAATGTCACAAACAATTGACAATATTTTCCCTGACATGTCAAATCTATCCCGATGTTCTTCACTTGTTCCTGTTGTTCATGGGTCAGCCATTTGGACTGGTCGTTTTGCCAACTTGGGAAAGACCATTTCAAATCAGAAAATAGTAGGGCATTTTCAATGCAACACACCATATCAATACTTAGCCCAGTTGATCATCAGAGGTGAATCTGTAGCTAATATTGTCCATTTATAAACTGTAAACACACGTTGATCATTAGTTGTTTTGGATAGCAAATAGTACATTACAAAACTGAAAATTAACTCCATTTAAAATGGTATTAAAACAGTATATAATAATGTTAACATTCAAAATATCTGCAATTCAAGTTTTCTTTAGACAGCGTTTGCCTTTCTCCAGCAGTAATCACCAGGAACCATTGTTAGCTGGGAATATGTCAGAAGGCCATACATAATGTAGCTCCATTACAGAATGACTGTTTACAATTTTATTTCTAAGTTAAAATAGAATTGAGAAAAGACATTTATCTTTTAACGTGACAACTTAGTTCTCAGAACTTATCAATGATTCCAATCATTTCCAATAACCAGCCTTTCTAGCTTTTATCAGATCTGGTGACTTGACAGAACATGGAACAGCACAGCAGAGAACCATGCCCTTCAGCCCATGATGTCTGTGTTAAACATGATGCTAAATTAAGCTAAATCTCTTCTGCCTGTAAATGATCCATATCTCTACCCTCCTTGCATATTCATGTGTCTATTTAGAAGCCTATTAAATACTCAAGTATATCTGCTTGCATCACTACCCCTGGCGGTCCACTTCAGGCCTTCATCACGCTGTGTCTAAAATCAAATTGCCCCACACATCTTTAAACTCCCTCTCTCAGTTTAAACACATGTCCTCCAATTTTTGACACTTTTACCCTGGGAGAAAGATTGTGATCATCTACTCTACCCCATCTAGAATAACATTTCCAGGTGTCCGCTGCTCTTGTTCTTCCTTTTGAATATTTTATTTATAAATTTAAACCACAGAAAATCACATACATTACCAATTTTTAAGTCAATTTCAAATACATGTGGTATTTAAAAAGAAAAAAACCCTCTCCCCCCCCCCCCCCACTAAACCCCATAAGGAAAGGAAAGAAAGGAAAAAAAAATTAGGACTAGAGATTGTCAGTAGGGTAACTTCCAGTATTTAATGCCATCGAATAAGAAAGACCATCAAGAGAGAGAGAAGAATGTCGGGATTTCAATTTAATATTCATACCCATATTTTGTTCCTTAAATTGTATGTAATTTTCTCAAGTGATATGCAACTCCAAACTTTGCAGGCCATCTCTCCTTTCCTAAATCCGTGTCTGATTTCCAAGTTATAGCAATGCAATGCATTTTCTAGATATTGCTAAAGCAATTTTAACAAATTCCATTTGATTCCATTCCAATTTTAATTTAGGCTGATTCCTTTAATATTACCTACTAGAAAGAGGGTTGGTGCGAGAACGCAGCCTTGCTTCATGCCATTGTTAATGGAGAAGGGTTCAGAGAGCTCATTGCTGTATCAGACCCGACCTTGTTGGTTTTCGTGCAGTTGGATAACCATGTTGAGGAACTTTGGGGGCATCTGATGCACTCTAGTATTTGCCAAAGCCCTTTCCTGCTCACGGTGTCGAAGGCTTTGGTGAGGTCAACAAAGGTGATATAGAGTCCTTTGTTTTGTTCCCTGCACTTTTCTTGGAGCTGTCTGAGGGCAAAGACCATGTCAGTAGTTCCTCTGTTTGCGCGAAAGCTGCACTGAGATTCTGGGAGAACATTCTCGGCGACACTAGGTATTATTCTATTTAGGAGAATCCTAGCGAAGATTTTGCTTGCAATGGAGAGCAGCGTAATTCCCCTGTAGTTTGAGCAGTCTGATTTCTCGCCTTTGTTTTTGTACAGGGTGATGATGATGGCATCCAGGCGCCTGCAAGCTCACACCAAGACACAAGAACAACTTGTTCGTGAACTATTCTTTGCAGACGATGCCGCTTTAGTTGCCCATTCAGAGCCAGCTCTTCAGCGCTTGACGTCCTGCTTTGCGGAAACTGCCAAAATGTTTGGCCTGGAAGTCAGCCTGAAGAAAACTGAGGTCCTCCATCAGCCAGCTCCCCACCATGACTACCAGCCCCCCCACATCCCAATCGGGCACACAAAACTCAAAATGGTCAACCAGTTTACCTATCTCGGCTGCACCATTTCATCGGATGCAAGGATCGACAACGAGATAGACAACAGACTCGCCAAGGCAAATAGCGCCTTTGGAAGACTACACAAAAGAGTCTGGAAAAACAACCAACTGAAAAACCTCACAAAGATAAGCGTATACAGAGCCGTTGTCATACACACACTCCTGTTCGACTCCGAATCATGGGTCCTCTACCGGCATCACCTATGGCTCCTAGAACGCTTCCATCAGCGTTGTCTCCGTTCCATCCTCAACATTCATTGGAGCGACTTCATCCCTAACATTGAAGTACTCGAGATGGCAGAGGCCAACAGCATCGAATCCACGCTGCTGAAGATCCAACTGCGCTGGGTAGGTCACGTCTACAGAATGGAGGACCATCGCCTTCCCAAGATCATGTAATATGGCGAGCTCTCCACTGGCCACCATGACAGAGGTGCACCAAAGAAGAGGTACCAAGACTGCCTAAAGAAATATCTTGGTGCCTGCCACATTGACCACCCCCAGTGGGCTGATATCGCCTCCAACCGTGCATCTTGGTGCCTCACAGTTCGGCGGGCAGCAACCTCCTTTGAAGAAGACCGCTGAGCCCACCTCACTGACAAAAGACAAAGGAGGAAAAACCCAACATCCAACCCCAACCAACCAATTTTCCCCTGCAACCGCTGCAACCGTGTCTGCCTGTCCCACATCGGACTTGTCAGCCACAAACGAGCCTGCAGCTGACGTGGACATTTTACCCCCTCCATAAATCTTCGTCCGCGAAGCCAAGCCAAAGAAGAACCTACTAGAAATAGAATTGGATCCTATGGGAATACAACTCCTGTAATTCATTCCAATAAATTACCTACTTCCATCCAAAAAGATTTAACTTTAGGTCACTGCCAAGTAGAACGTAAAAGTGTACCCACTTCCTGTCCACATCTAAAACAGAAATCTGTTAAAATATGATTCAATCTATTTAATTTTTACGGAGTTAATATAACTGATGAATAAAATTATATTGTACCAGCATGTATCTTACAATTATTATACTTTTCATACTTTCTTTAGTGTTACGAGCCCAAAGGACCCCAAAACCCAGCAACAATGGACAATCACCAAGACAAGTGGCTTTTAAAACAAAAGTTATTTTTAATCCACTTCAAACATGAAAATAGAATCGAACTCTAACTTAACTCTATACTTATACTATACTCTATACTAACCCAAATTAACCCCCTTCTAATTCTAAGCATACGTGTATGCAATGTGTGTGTAAAATTTAAGAAAAGTTCTTTGGTTCACAGTTCAATCTCACTTCTCCTTCTTCCAAGTTCTCTGATTGCAGGCAATCACCATACTGTGCACAGAATTTAACATGTATAAGTTCACCAGGCTTGGTGCTTGAAAGGTAAATGTTTACCGCTCAGGAAGGTTCTTGTAGGGTTTGCAGAGAGAGATATTTGTTGCTGCAGGATTTCCACAACTGAGGTACCACCATTATGAAACTTGGTGATGAAACTTGCCCCATCAGGGTTTTTGAGATGGTAACCTCTTTCTTTCAGGTTACGACAGAGCTCCTTCTATTCCTCTTATTTCAAGAGAAACATCAGACAGATATCACTTCCGGCCATCCACTGCTTTTGGAACTTTTCATCAGTTCTTCCTGGATTGCACTGTGTCACACACATACCAACTGAGAGGGCTTCTCTTCTCTCTTTCTCTCCAACTGAAACTCTAAAGAGAGCATGTGACTCATGTCTTTCAAAACCCCCACCTTCTTCAGCAAACAACAGGAGTTCTGTCTTCTGCTCCCATCTGTTGTTAGATAAACAAAATCCAGGTGTGACCCTAATCCTAACCCTTTCTGCAAAGTGCTCATAGAAAGCATTTTATGACGTCAGTTCAATTAACACCTATTTTGAAAAGTGGTTACATTCTCCAGAGATCTTCAGTATTTCTTCAGTCTTTCAAAGAAGATATGTTTTAAAATGTGTGAATGTATGTGACCTACTCTAAATCTTACATATTCTCCCCAAATATTAATATTGTTACATTATGTAAATCCTTCCAACTATGTTCATCTATTTGGTTATTCAAATCTACTTCCCATCTCTGCCTTGATTTATGTTCCCCTACTTTAAAGGCTCTCCTTTGCAACAAATTATACATTATAAAATAAATTTCTTTATATTACTATTACAAATCAATAAGTCCACCTCTGTCTCACTTGGCAATAACAGAGCCAAATTTATCAGGTAAAAAAATTCTTAACCTGATAATAACAAAAGGAAGTATTAATGGGTACCCTCAACTTTTCCTTCATTCACTCAAAATTAATAAATTTCACAGGTTCAAAACAATCCTCAATCGTCTTAATGCCCTGACGATGCCAAACCTTTAAAAGTTGACTATCCATAGAAAATGGAATAAGTTTATTTTGAAATAAAGGTTTTCTTGACAATAACACCCTCCCACCAATTTCTTTATCAATCTTATTCCAAAGCTCAATTAAACACTTCAAAATAGGGGTATCTCTACCCACTATTAACAACCTCAAATTCCATTTATAAATAAAATCTTGTGCATTTGCCAGCCCTATCTTACCAAGTTCTATACGCACCAAAGCAGGAATTTCATCTAAGTCAAACATTACATTAACAAATCGCAGTTGGGCTACCTTATAGTAATCCATAAAATTGGGGAGCTGTAAACCTTCTAATTCATATTTTCATATTAATTTCTCCATAGAAACCATTGCCATCTTTCCATAAAAAATTTCTAACAGTAGAATTTAACTCCTTTAAGAACTTTTGAGGGACTACAGCTGGACGTGACTGAAAAAAGATATTGTATTCTAGGGAAGATTTTCATTTTAATACAATTTACCCTAGCTACTAAAGTTATAGGCAATGTATTCCATTTATTCAAATCTTCTATAATTCTCTTAAATAATGGTGAATAACTTATATAAACTCTTTAAATCCTTATCCACACGAATACCTAAATACTTTATTCCAGCATCTGGCCATCTAAACTGAGTAGCGCTTTTACATTGTGTATTGGGTAGGTCACGTCTCCAGAATGGAGGACCATCGCCTTCCCAAGATCGTGTTATATGGCGAGCTCTCCACTGGCCACCGTGACAGAGGTGCACCAAAGAAGAGGTACAAGGACTGCCTAAAGAAATCTCTTGGTGCCTGCCACATTGACCACCGCCAGTGGGCTGATATCGCCTCAAACCGTGCATCTTGGCGCCTCACAGTTCGGCAGGCAGCAACCTCCTTTGAAGAAGACCACAGAGCCCACCTCACTGACAAAAGACAAAGGAGGAAAAACCCAACACCCAACCCCAACCAACCAATTTTCCATTGCAACCGCTGCAAGCGTGTCTGCCTGTCCCACATCGGACTTGTCAGCCACAAACGAGCCTACAGCTGACGTGGACATTACCCCTCCATAAATCTTCGTCTGCGAAGCCAAGCCAAAGAAAGAAGAAAGAAGAGTCCACATTTACTAAAGGCATAATTTCACTTTTATTCCTATTAATTTTATAACCAGAAACCTCTCCATATTCTTCAAGTCTTAATTGCAGTTGACTCAAAGCATTATAAGGATCTGTTAAATGAATCAAAACATCATCTGCAAATAAATTAATGTTGTACGCTTCCTGATTCACCATGATACCTTTCATCTTAGAATCCTGTTTTATTTACTCAGCCAGGGGTTTAATCACTAAAATAATCAAAGCTGGCGATAAAGGGCAGCCTTGTCTACTTGACCCAGCCAAGTCAAAGAGTGCAGTTGTAATCCATTGGTTACAACTTTTGCACATGGTAATTATATAACATTTTAACCCATTTTACAAATCCTGGTCCTAATCCACATTTTTCCAAAGCTTTACAAAGAAAATCCCATTTTAATCTGTCGAACGCCTTTTCTGCATCCAAAGCAACTGCCACACTCATTTTCCCCCTTTTTTGAGCTAAATGAGTTAAACTAATCAACCTTGCCATATTATCCACAGATTTCAATCTTTAATAAATGCAGTTTGAACCATATGAAATTATTCAAGCGGTGAAGATACATTCTTTACTGGATTCTTTTTCAACTGCAATTATTACTGTAATACATAAGAAAAATAGAGATTTGTTGAGTACAGCATTGTACAGGCCAATTTCATTGTTAAATGTAGATTGTAAAATAGTTGCTAAAGCACAAGCAAATAGATTGCTCTTGTCCTTCCTGATGGCAGGCAGCACTGATTTAGGAGGTATGGCTGGAGTGGACTCTATTGATACCAAAGTTGTAGTGAGTGAGTGTTTAGCATAGTGAATGGATGAGAATCAAATGGGTTGCAGAGTCCCAGGTGGTGTTCAGTTTCTTGAGACTTATTAAAACTGTGCTCATTTGATCACACCTCAGATGTGTGTCTCAAGGCTTGGAATGGCTTTGGAGGACTGAGGGTGGGTCACAGAAAGCCCAGCCTCTGACCTCCCATTGTTGCCACTATATTTATGTGGCTGGCCCATTTGAGTTTGTCCTCAGCAGTGCTCCCCAGGATACTGAGTTGGGGAACTTGACAAGGGAACTGTCAGTGGGAGGTGGTGGTGGTGGGGAGAAACGGCATAGCTGGACTTTCTTGTTGGAGGTATCTTCCTCTCTTGTGAAGCCAGTAAAAGCAGAAGGAATGAGATCAGTTATAGGTATTTCAGTTCCTCTTTCCTGCCCTGCTAACCAACAAATCAAGGCTGATGTTTTACTTCAGTGCACTAACCCCACATCTCTTGATTCCATTAAAATCTAAATACATTTTGCTTTCTGGTTAAACCTTCATGGTGAAAGAAAATCCTGCAGATGCTGGAAATCTAAAATAAAAACCAAAAATGTTGGGAAAATTCAGCAAGTTATGATAAACAGTATTAATGCCTCAGGTCAAAGACATTTCATCAGGTCTGGGAAGGAGCAAAAAAAAAACTTGTGGAGCAATAAGTGTAAGGGAGGGGATGTCTGTGATAGAGTAATAAACCAGGGTGACCATAGGAATAAACTTGACAAGATTATTTCATCATTGGGTGAACGTCACAGTTAGAGAGCAAGATCATAGACAAATAAATGTGAGAGTTGCAAAATGCAGAACAGAAAGACATACCAGCAGGTCAGGCTGGGCATGCCTTCTACTCTCAGAAAAAAAGGGGAAAGCAAACAAGCTGAACCAATGTTATGATGGACAACTGATACAGATTGAAATCAAGTTACCTACAATTGTGCAGTTCAGTGTTGAGGTCAGAAGGCTGCAGTGTGCCCAAACAGAAGATAAGGTGCTGTTTTTCAAGCTTTCATTGGGTCTCATTGCAACATCCAGGAGGCCTCAGACTGATAGGTTAGTGTGGGTGTGAGATGAAGAAACAGAGATTAATAGATAATTAATATTAGAGGAGTCAAGGGAATGGGGCGGACAATAGTAAAACAGCTTTTTAGTCAGATCTAATGTTATGGAATAGCAAACTGTTCTGGAGATGTTCAGTATTGTTCAGTAATATTCAGTATTCCTGGTCCTACTTCTACTGTTTGTATGTGGTGTTAAGGCCTCAAGAGCAGGCAACATCCCTGCTTAAATTCAAAACGTTGAATTTCAATTACAAAAATTAATAATTACATCTTCCTCATCTTGGAAGAGCAATGATTACCATGGATCTCTGAGTCCACCTTCAATTAAGGAGATAAATTCAACTGAGGCAACTTCTGAGAAAGTAGAACAGGCCCTGCTGTTAAAATCACAATGTGGATTCCATTCATCCAGAGGCACAAAGGACATGATCTTCTCTATATATCACTCCCCTGGAGAAAAGCACAGAGTAGCATGAATCACTACATCTGATATCTATTGATCCCACAAAAGCCTTTCAATCAAGAAAGTCTATGAAGGGTTTAGCACTGGCTGTCTGTAAAAATTCATCTCTATTTTACATCGGCTTCCTGATAGATGGAAGCTGCGATCTGAATCAGTGGGTTCTTTTTAAAAAAAAATATTTATTAGAAACAAAGTAATAACCACAATTACAAAATTAAAATATTAACAAACTATCAAAAAATATTTCATGGTAACGTGGAAAAAAAATCTAACAAGAACTACAAAGAAACCTAAAAAAAAACCTAATCACCCACACCCCCTATCTACCCTTCCCCTAAACCAAATCCTACCCCCCTACTTTCCTAAGAAAAAGAAAATAAGAAAAAAAGAAAGATAAGGAGAATAACTTAAATCGTTCACTCACTCTACAATGTGGAGACCCAGCTGCACCTACCACCAGTCTCAGATTTTCAAGTTGGAATAATCCAAATATGGGCTCCAAATCTTTTTAAATACAAAATATTTATCCTGTAAATTAGAAGTTATCTTCTCCATTGGTATACAGGACCTCATTTCTGAATGCCATCTTTGTAAATTAAGCTCCATCTGATCTTTCCATGAAACAGCTATACATTTCCTTGCTACTGCCAAAGCTAATTGTAAAAATGCCAATTGAAATTTATCTAATTTATTAAGCAAAGCCATTTCAGTAACTTCCCCAATTAAAAAGATATTTGGATCTAAAGAAAATTGTATTTTCAGGATATCCTGCAAACAGAATCTTAATCTAACCCCAAACCCTTAACCCTTAACCCTATCGTAAGACTAAAGAACCCTTTTGCTCATTATAACAAGAACACAAAACTGAAGCACTCAGTTTATATCATTTCAAACGTTTTGGAGTTAAATATTATTGGTATAAAATTATAAGTCACCAACCTATACCTAACATTAACTAACTTTGTTATAGTGTCTCTGTTAATCTTCCTCCAACTATCCATGTCAAACTGAATCCCCAAATCCTTATCCCATTTAAGTCTCGATTTATACAAATCAATCTTAGATAATTTTTGCTGCATTAATTTATACATTTCTGAAATAAACCCTTTCTTTCCTCTGTTTTGAATCAATACTTCAAATAATGTTTCTTTAGGTAAATCGAGACATCTCCCTAAACAATCCTACAACATTGATTTAAGCTGATAATAACCAAAAGAGTATTATTAGGGATTTGATATTTTTCCTTCAACCTATCAAATATTAAAAAAACGACTCACCTCAAAATAGTCATTTATCATTCTAATTCCTTTCTGGTTCCATGCTCCAAATCATCAGCGTGAATCAGTTCATGAATGGTTACCAGAGCACAGACTTTATTCTCAATATTCACATAACACGTCCTTTCCAAGCTTCCTTCAATGAATAACACTGTCCCACAACAAAGATCCACAACACTGTCCCGCAATAAAGATCCACAACACTGTCCTGCAATAAAGGTCCACAACACTGTCCCACAACAAAGATCCACAACACTGTCCCGCAATAAAGGTCCACAACACTGTCCCGCAATAAAGGTCCACAACACTGTCCCGCAATAAAGGTCCACAACACTGTCCCGCAATAAAGGTCCACAACACTGTCCCACAATAAAGATCCACAATACTGCCCCGCAATAAAGGTCCACAACACTGTTCCGCAATAAAGGTCCACAACACTGTCCCGCAATAAAGATCCACAACACTGTCCCGCAATAAAGGTCCACAACACTGTCCCACAATAAAAGTCCACAACACTGTCCCACAACAAAGATCCACAACACTGTCCCGCAATAAAGGTCCACAACACTGTCCCACAATAAAAGTCCACAACACTGTCCCGCAATAAAGATCCACAACACTGTCCCGCAAGAAAGGTCCACAACACTGTCCCGCAATAAAGGTTCACAACACTGTCCCACAACAAAGATCCACAACACTGTCCCACAATAAAGATCCACAACACTGTCCCACAACAAAGATCCACAACACTGTCCCACAATAAAGATCCACAACACTGTCCCGCAATAAAGATCCACAACACTGTCCCGCAAGAAAGGTCCACAACACTGTCCCGCAATAAAGATCCACAACACTGTCCCGCAATAAAGGACCACAACACTGTCCCGCAATAAAAGTCCACAACACTGTCCCGCAATAAAAGTCCACAATGAATCCTTGACAAAAGTAGATCACTTCCCATATCCTGGGAGCCACCTCTCAATGAAGGCTGACATTCTTGATGAAGTTGACCATTTTTAATGACCTTTGGCCATGCAAGGCAAAGAATGTATGAAAATCAAGACCACATACCCAGTGCAATGTAATCATTCCTGGTCTTTCGTGTGCTCTCTCAATTACATTCAGTTATATCTGTCAGCAGTCCCCTTGGTTCACATGCAACACCAGACTCACAAAAATAGGCACTATTCCGAGATCTGTCATACCTCCCAGACTGCCCCATCAAGCACTGCCTATCCCACCTATGGAAGACGGGAGGTCCTACACTGCCATCATCAGCTATGTGTAGCGCGATCAATGACCACTCACAGACACAAAGTAAGGGCCAAAGGCTTTATTGATCTAAAGATCCAAGCATGCCTCAACATAATGCTGGCTCAAGTCCAAGGGCAGGTATGAGGGAGGAGACTAGGGCTTTCGGCCTTTATTAGGGGTCTTAAGGGGAGAGGCAAGCGGGCCAGCCTGCTCAGCTCAGTGGGAAATGTGCCTGCAATACCATGTTCCACCACATTCACCCCTCCTTTTTAGATAGAGTCTGGTGGGGTAAAGCGGTCTCACAGCAATGTTCAGAGGTTTAGTCTCTCCGGTGGCTTTACCTGTTGTTGGGACCTCTGCAGTCCTGCTGGCTGTATCTCTTGCTCTGGTGGCTTGGTCACTGGAATGGTTGTTGGGGGGCTGAACCGTGTCAGTGTCTCCAAGGTCCCTGGGAGTGGGGGGGGGGGGAAGAGGGGAATTAGTCAGTAACCGAGGAGGGGAACCCTCCAGTGGGGGGAAATATTCGGGGGCCATGCTAGGGGTGGGATCTCTAAGTCCTCAACCTGGGTGGTCCCGGAGAGGAGTCACGTGATGGAGTAGTGGCCGGACGGTGAACTCCAGCCCTCTCCAGAAAAGTCGGGAAAAACAAAGGAAAACACAAAGGCACAGAAATAAAAGTTACAGAAAAGTGAGTATAAAGGTGGAAAGAAGATGGCGACAAAAAAAGAAAAATCGAAAGCAACGGTAAGAAGAGAGGAAGAGAAGACAAAGGAGGAAAAAGGTGAAGGCCTTACCTGTCCGAAGATGCCCGCTGCGGAGAGAGAAACCCGCTCCCTCAGGTCGGTAAATAATGGACTACAAAAATGGCTCGCTGAGCCGAGTAAAAGTGCGCAACCGCGCATGCGCGATTCTTCGCGCATGCGCGATGCGAATGAAAAAAAACACACCGACGGGAGGGGGGACCAGCTGGGGAGTCGATCTCCACAGCCGGCAACGACAGCTGCAGAACACCTGCAGCAAGAAGAGACCACAGAAGACAATAGAAACAAGAAAGAAGAGAAGGAAAGGGCACCAAAGAAACAACAGATGGCCAACCCAGAGGAAGAAGAAGAGGAAGAGGAAGAGTACAGTGAAATAGAAGAAGAAAAGAAAGGCAAGATAAAGGATATACTTTCTCTTATTAAAGGATACATGGAGTCATTTAAAGAATGGCAAACACAGGAATTTAAGGATTTAAGAAAAAGAATAAACAACACAGAAGAGAAAATGAATAAAATAGAGATGACCTTAACAGAAATGGGAAAGAAAATGGACAAGATGGAAGAGTGGGCAGTAGCAGCAGAAATGGAGGTAGAAGACTTAAAAAAGAAATTGGAGGAATCTAATAAAAAAACTAAAGAGACACAAGAACTACTAGCTCAAAAAATAGATACAATGGAAAATTATAACAGAAGAAATAACATAAAGATAGTGGGCCTTAAGGAAGATGAAGAAGGCAAGAATATGAGGGAGTTTATAAAAGAGTGGATCCCTAAGACCCTAGGATGTCCAGAACTACAGCAAGAAATGGAAATAGAAAGGGCACATAGAGTATTGGCCTCTAAACCACAACCACAACAAAAACCAAGATCTATTGTAGTAAAATTCCTAAGATATACTACAAGAGAAAAGGTACTGGAGAAGACAATGGAAAAAGTAAGAGAGGGCAACAAACCACTGGAGTATAAAGGGCAAAAAATCTTCATTTATCCAGATATAAGTTTTGAACTCCTAAAGAAGAGAAAAGAGTTCAATACAGCAAAGGCGATTTTATGGAAGAAAGGGTATAAATTTATACTAAAGCATCCAGCGGTATTGAAAATATTTATTCCAGGACAACAAAACAGACTATTCTCGGATCCAGAAGAAGCACGAAAATTTGCAGAACAATTACAAAAATAGACTGAGGGAGGAAGACGGGTAATGAGAGTTAAAATGATCACGATTGATATGTATGTGGGTAAAGACAAAAATAGACTGAGGGATGAAGACGGGTAATGAGAGTAAAAATGATCACGATTGATATGTATGCGGGTAAAGAGGTATAAGAGTGAATAGAGACAATGTGCATACGTGAATGTATCTGTACTTAGAGGAAAATATGGATAGTATAGACAAGAATTAATAAGGGAAGGTAATGGAATAGAGAGAATAAGGAGGGAACTAAAAGAGTGACCTTTGTGACATATGAAAAGTGAAATCTTTTCTGGGGGGGGCGGGGTGAGGGGAAATAGCGGTCACTGCAAAATCAGTTGACGCTTGCGAGTGGATTCGCAAATCCAAATGGAGAGGGGAGATGTGGTTGTCCGACAAGGGATAAAGGACAACTCAGGAGGGGAAGGGGAGATTGGGGATAAATAAGATAGAAATAGGAGAATAAGGAAAATGTTGGATGTTGTAGGAATGTTGTCTTATAAAGAGTTGAAATAAGAAAACAGAAATGGAAAAGGAGGAAAGGTAATGATGGAAAAACGGAAAGAGAAGATAAACAAAATATAAAATGGCTACGCTGAACTATATGACTTTAAATATTAATGGAATACATAACCAAATTAAAAGGAAGAAACTACTAAATTTAAATGAATAAATGTATTCCATTAGAAAAAATAACATATAGGTTAAGAAATAATATTGAAATATTCGAACAAGTATAGGAGCCTTACATTAAATACAATAGCGAAAACCTACTGGGGACAAACATTACCTAAGTTGATGGAAGGAGAAGGAAAGAAAAGAATGGACTCAGTAGAATTTCTGGTGTATTTTTGTTGAATGACAACATTGTCTGACTGGCTTAATGCAACCTAGATTGTATACCTAAAATGGATGAGAGGGGGGGTGGGGGGTGGCTTGGGAGGAGGGGGGGGGGAAGAAAAAGTCACTGTATATGTGTGAAAAAGAAATAGTGTATATCATGGCTAATGTGATTTATGGTGTGAAAAATAAAAAATTTTAAAAAAAAACCTGGGTGGTCCCCAGGGCCGGCTGGCTGCTGCTCAACGGTATCAGATGCACCTCCCGTGCTGGGATTCCTGCTCATGCCAGGTCCCAGACACCATCTGGGTACCTTCCCACCACATACTAGGGGTTCAGATGCAGGAGGCGCACTTCCTCTACCAGTAGGCCCGCCTTGTAGAAACACTCTTGCCAGCCATTTCCTCTTCCAGGGGCATTTTTCATGCCAAAAGGTAACACATTATATTCGTATAAACCAGATGGTGTCACAAATGCAGAAATAATCCTTCCTCCTTCAGTGAGAGGCACACACCAATAACCCTTTAACAAATTCACTTTAGTATAAAATTTAGCTTTACCAATTTTATCAATACAATCATCAATTCTAGGAAAAGGATAAGCATCTGTTTTAGTTACTGAATTAACCTTCTTGTAATCTGTTGAGAACCTAACAGTTCCATCTGTTTTAAGTACCAGAACACAGAGAATTCCAATTTCAGTTTGAAGATTAATTAGAATAATATCATTTTTCAACATATATTCCACCTCCTGAGCCCAAGATAGCAAAGTTAATGTTCAGTAACAGCCTTGAGGGCTGCAGACTCCTGGGAAGCAGAGGATTGGTACAGGGCACTAGAAAATGGGGAGACAACCCCCATTTGAGAGGGAGAAGCATAGGAGATGACCTGTAGGATGGTGACCATGGCAGTGGAATAGTGAGGGGCTTTGCAGCTGAAGAACACACAGGCAGCAAGCTGTTGGCGACTCAAAGCGAGGAACACATGCAGGCTGTGGGTTGCTAATAGCTGCAGTCAAATGACTCACACCAGGCTGTGGACTGCTGGAAATTAGCTCAAGACTGCCTGAAGGGGTACCTGGTATCGGAAATGGGATGCAAGAAGGAGCCAAGGGTAATGGAGCGCTGGAATCGAATCCACAGATACTTGGTGACTCTGGGGGTCTCTTTTATTCTTCTTTCTATTTGAGTGTAAGACATGCCCAGCTCTTTCTGCTGATGGCAAAATCTGAAGCAAATTTCATGTAATATTAGACCTGTTTTATTACATGACAATAAAGGGATCTTGAATCTTGAATCCATATGCCCACCATCCTCTGACCCTCATCTCCTCTTTAAATTTTTTCTTTTCACTGTTGAGCCAAAACATCTAGTTATTGACTCCTGAGCCTTTGGAAAAAACAATGTGTCCATCCAGCTTTGATGACATTCTGTCAGATCACCCCTCATCCTCCTTCAATCAGGTGAAAAAGGCCATAGCTTATTCAGTCTCTTCTTGAAACTCAAGATTTTCAGCTCCACCAAGAACCTTGTCAACCCTTTTTTGTGCCCTCTTGAGCTTAATCACCTCTTTCCTATGGTGTGGCAACCAGAAGTGGAGTATCACCAACTTCTTGTTCAGCTACAACATGACTTCCCACCTTTATTCAATGTCCTGTCCAATGAAGGAAAGCATGTCATACACCTTCTTCATTATCTTATCTACCTGTGCTGCCAACTTCAAGAAACTATGTACAGGTACCTCTAGGTCTCTCTGTTCTAGAACATTCCAAAAGACCAACAAGCTGGGCTTGGGATTAACCACAACAATGTACTTTTATCTAGCTGCTTAAAAAAATACATTTTGCATCAGCATCAAACCACTGATTTTCTACTGCTCGAGAATAAAAAGGAAGTAGATTTTGAAAAGTAAGCATACTTGAATACGGCAAAAAAAAAATTGGTAATAGCAGTGATCCCTCATTTCTTCTTAGGATATTGGCTTAGATTGGTCTTAGTACTCTACGTAAGGATAATGCTTAGTACTGTTTGGTGGTGCACAGGGAATAGACCATTGGCTACAGTGAGTCAAGTCATGTGGAAATAAATGGATACGAGTTGAATAGGTTGTCCATAAACTCAAACTAGCTTGGGAAGAGGTTTAATATTATTGGTAGGTTAACAAAGATTAGAATTTCACAGGCACATAACTGAAGCACAGACTTTCTTTGCAATTATAGTTGGGGGTTTTTGATCTTTTGCCATTTAATGTCACTGCAGCATTCACTTTGTATATTTCACATCTTATAATGAAGGCACATTGTTGGTTTTTGCTTTCAGCCATTAAAGCATACTATTGAGATACTGCAGTTAATACCATATATTCTCTTGTAGGACAGTGCCATGAGATCATACCTTTGTGCTTATGTCTAGTATTTGATGAGACATGAAACAAAGACCATAATTGGACTCACTTCAATTTGGCAAAAGGATGGAATACTATGTTGTTTCATTGGTTTGGTGAGAAGGTTTAATGTTTCCTCTTATTTGACAATTTCTCATGGGTAGTTTCCCCATAAGAGATCAATAGGTGAATGATTCTGATAAAATTTTGCACAATAAAGGACTGGAAGGTTTGGTGTTGGTCAAATGAGTTCAAGAAAGTTTTCTAAATCTATATATAATGGTACCAACTAGAGAGAGTGCAATACTGGATCTCCTTTTAGGGAATGAGACAGCAGGTTTAGGGGAACATTTTGGGGCCAGCGATTATAATGCCATTAGTTTTAAGTTAATTATGGAGAAGGATAGGTCTGGGTCTTGGGTTGAGATTCTAAATTGGAGAAAGGTCAATTTTAAGGCAATGAGAAAGGATAGCATGGTAATAGGTTGTATAAAGGAAGGGGATGAGTCAGCACACAGGATGGAGATTGAAAACTTGGCTGAATGGTGCACCAATGCACTCAGTGTCAACAAAACTAAGGAGCTGATTGTTGACTTCAGGAAAGGAAAGACAGAGGTCTACAATCCAGTGATCATTGAGGGATCAGAGGTGGAGGGGGTGAGCTCATTTAGGTTCTTGGGAGTCACTATTGTGGCAGGCTGCACCAAAGGAAAACACAGGTACAATACTGTTTGGGGCAACACAGCTTTATTTAGAGAGAGAGAGAGAGAGAGAGAGAGAGAGAGAGAGAGAGAGAGAGAGAGAGCACATGGTTGCGATCTCGGCTTTATTACCATGGGCCCTCTGGGATATCATTAGGCCGGGTGCCATGTCTCTAGGCCACCTGATGGCCAAGTGATGTACTGCAGCGTATCATCACCTTCACCCCTTTTAAAAAAAGTCCTGGTATTGCTCACAAGTCCAGGTGTACCGTTGGTTTCCGCACCCTCTGGGTCCTCCAGGGAGGGTGCGTGGTTTGGGCTGGGGGAGGTGATTATTCAGCCAGGTGTTCTGGGTATACTGGGTGGGTTGGGGTTCCCCACGGGTATGGCATTTGTCCTCCGCTGTATGGCTGAAGGGGGTGTGGGTGCTTGGAGGGGTGCTGATGGTATGTCGATTGGGTTGGGCTGTGGTTCTTCTGGTTCTTCCTCTTTTTCTTCGGTCGGTTCTTCTTTGGCTGGCAAAGGAGACGGAGTCCTCCCTCCCGTCGGGGAATGACACAAACGCATAGTTCTGGTTCATGTGGATCAGCTCTCCCCTCTTGACCAGCGGGTCTGTCTTATGTGTTCAGCCATGTTTCTTAATCAGCATGGAGCCCAGTGAGATCATCCAATGTGTCACCTCTGAGCTCAGGATTGATTTCTTTGTGAAAGAGAAAAATTTGTCATGTGGGGTCATGTTGTGGAAGTACACAATAACGAGCGTATCGTATGTAATGCCTCGGGTAACCCTTTCTGCTACCTGGATACCGGGAGGGCCTTTGACTTTAGTATCAGAAGGACTGTCTTCCAAATGGAACCATTCTCCCTCTCTACTTGCCCATTCCCTTGGGGGTTGTAGCTTGTGGTGCGGCTGGTAGCAATCCCCTTCTCTCGGAAGTATTGCTGCAGCTCGGCACTCATGAAGGCTGCCCCCCCTGTCTGTGTGGATGTAGTTAGGATATCCACACATGCTGAAGATGGGTTTCAGGCACTTAATTACTGAACATATCTGCGCAGGGTTGGCGAAGGGGAACCAGGAGAACTCATCTATCACAGTGAGGAAGTAACAGTTGTTATTGGTGGACAGGCCTTTAAAATTGATGCTGAAACGCTCTAATGGCTGGGTGGAATTGATAAGGGCTGCCTCAGGCGGGCGGTAGAAATGTGGTTTGCACTCCGCACATAAACGACAACCTCTTGTAGTAATCCTGACCTCTTCTGCCGAGAACGGCAGGTTGGCGTTCTTAATGAAGTGAAACATCCTGGTCACTCCAGGGAGCCCCAGCTCGCTGTGGATGTTCAGCAGCTGGGACATGTGTTGAGTGGCCATGCAAACACCCCTGGACAGCGCATCCGGGGGTTCATTGAACTTACTGGGGCGGTATCGGATTCATACGTGTAAGTAGACAGTTTGATCCTCCAACGTAAGATTTTATCATTCTTAATTTTCCCCGTTCTGGTTGTCAAACATAAAAGCTACTGACTTGGTCTGTAACCCATGTAAAGCGGCTGCCTGCCAGGTAGTGCCTCCAGTGCCTTACTGCCTCCACTATGGCCTGGGCCTCTTTCTCCACTGCTGAGTGCATGGTTTCTGAGCCCTGCAGCTTTTGAGAAAAGAAAGCCACCGGGCGTCCCTCTGGTTCAGGGTGGTTGCTATAGCTACATCTGAGGTGTCGGTCTCCACCTGGAAGGGGAGTGTTTCGTCTACAGCCCTCATGGTGATGTGTGCCAAGTGATCAGGCAGGCTGTTAAATGCTTGGACCGCCTCACTGGGCAGAGGGAATTCTTTTGCTCTCATCAGTGGACGAGCCCTGTCTGCGTACTGGGGTATTCACTGCGTGTAATAGGCAAATAAGCCCAGGCATCTTTTGAGCAATTTGGGCATAGTGGGGATAGGTAAGTCCATCAGGGCTTGCATGTGAGCCGGATCTGGTCCCACCTCCGCGTTCTGTACAACAAAGCCAGTTTCCTAGCCCCGAACACACACTTGTCTTTGTTGTATGTCAGGTTGCGTTCTTTGGCTACTTTCTTTAGGTTTGCGTTGTGGTTGTTCACCGAGTGCCCACAGATGGTAACATTGTCCAGGTACGGGAAAACAGCCTCCAGGCAGTAGTCGTCCACCAGTTGGTTCATTTCCCTCTGGAACAGTGATAGCCCATTAGTGACTCCGAACGGGAGTCGGAGGAAGTGATAGAGTCGGCCATCGGCTTCAAATGCCATATAGGGCTTGTCGCTCCTCCTGATGGGCACCTGGTGGTACGCAGCCTTGAGGTCGGGTGGAGAAGATCTTATACTGGGCTATCTTATTCACCATTTTGCTAATCCGGGGGAGAAGGTATGCGTCCAGCTGTGTAAACTTATTAATGGTCTGGCTGTAGTTGACCACTAAGCGTAGTTTCTCCCCTGTCTTTGCTACGACTACCTGGGCTCGCCATGAGCTGTTGCTGGGTTCAATGATGCCCTCCTGCAGCCATTGGCGTGTCTCTGTTTTAATAAAAGCTCTGTCTCTGGGACTGTACCTCCTGCTCTTTGTGGCTATGGGTTTATAGTCTGGGGTGTGGTGGGTAAATAAGGGGGGGGAGCTCGATATTAAGGACCGATAACGCACAGCGCTTTTGGCTCATAAGCACTAGAGGAGGCTGTGGGCCATTGTGGACTACCGTGAGGATCTCCAGTTGCCACTGGAAGTCTAATCCCCACAGAACCAGGGCGCAGAGCTGTTCCAGGACTAGTAGACGGAAGTCCTTATACTCCCCCCCCCCCTTTTATTTCTAGTGTCACCACACAGTACCCCTTTGCTTCCACTGAGTGGTTGTTGGATGCTAGGAGAATCTGCCTGTTGTTGGGTATATGGGGAACCCGCAGTCTTTGGCTAATTTCAGCTCTATGAAACTCCCCGTGCTACCGCTATCTAACAGACATTTAAATTTTAACCCGCTCAACCGCACAGAGACCATAGCCTCTGACAAATTGTGTGAACTTGCCTGATTGATCCTGAGGGAAGCCAACGTGCACTCCTCGGTCTCCTCTTAGTCTCCGTAGTAGTGGCACTCCTTCTTTGGATCCTAGTTCCAAAATGGCCGCTCCCTCTGGTGTTCTTTCCTGGCTGACCTGGGGAAGAAGCAGAGCTATCCCACCACCCATATACATGACAATGGGTCTTGGCGGTCCCCCTTGGGCTCCTGCAGACCCGAGCATAATGGCCTCATTTTCTACCTTTCGAGCAGTCTGCGTCTCTTGCTGGGCAGCGTGCCCGGAGGTGGGGGTTTTGGCCACAGAACTGGCATCTACGGGTCGCATCTGGCTGACCTGCTGTTGCTGCAGCCTTTGTCATCTCCACATTATCTGCCTGATCTTGGCGGGGTGTCAGCGAGTCTAGCAGGGTTGGAGTGGGGTGCTTGGCGCTGTGGCCGGGGAGGTATTCCCCAAGGTTGTTTCATCGTCTCTGCCACCCTCATGCCTCTTCCAGGGACACCGTGCTTTGTTCTAATAGCCACTGGCAGATTTCATTTGACTGGATCCCTGCCACCAGCGTGTCCCTCATCAGGTCCTGCGGTATTTGCTGTGGGGTTCTAGAGCGGAAGTTGCATGCCCGTGTTAGGGCTCTTACTGAGAGCATGAAATCCTGGAAGGACTCCCCTGGTTGCTGTCTTCTGGTCAGGAGACGGTGTCTCGCATGTACTTTGTCTCCCCCTTAGAGATAGTGGGACTGGAGCATGTCCATAGCCTGCCTCTATGAGGTGCAGTCCTGGACGAACGCATATGGGAGGTCTCCCAGCTGGGCCACCAGCAGCATGAAAAGGTCTTCAGGGTGCGCAGTGGGCATCATCATGCGAGCGTAGTTCAGGAAACAATGTCCCCAGCGGCTGAGTTGCCCCGATCACGCTGGGGCTGGGGACTGTCGCCTCCACTGATGGACGTGGGACTCCCTGGGGTCCGGCGTTACCTGGTAGGTGTCCGTTGAGGGTTTAGCGTCCTCGCTCTCATCCCCGTGTCTGAGCCAGTCTCCACAAGGTTTGGGGAGGCTCGCACATGTCTCAACTATGAAGGGTTTGTCCCCCTCCTCGATTTCCTCCTTGTGCTTGGGTGGGATTGCCCACATTTTATGTGAGTGGAATAAATTGTGGCAGACAGCACCAAAGGAAAACATAGGCACAATATTGTTTGGGGAAACACAGCTTTATTCCACTCTCATAAAGATCTAGTTGGCTGCTAGCTGTGCTTGCAGTGATCCTGGAGCAAGAGAGAGAGGGAGCACATGGTTAGGACCTTGGCTTTATACCATGGGCCCTCTGGGCCCACCTGGTGGTTGGATGTCATTAGGCTGGGTGCCATGTCTCTTGGCCACCTGTTGGCCGAGTGATGTACCGCAGCGTATCATCACAACTATGTCTTATGGTCTTATGGAATGGGTCTATGTCATTGGTAGGTGTGTCTTGAGGCGCTCCTTTACCAGTCACTCAAAGCACTTCATGATCATAGAGCTCAATGCCACTGGATGGTAATTATTTTGTCCAGCTACCATCACTCTTGGGTACCGGGATGATGGTGGCTGTCTTGAATCCTGCGGGGACAATAGACAGCTGGAGTGAGACATTGAAGATCTCTGTTAGGACCTCAGTCAGTTGGTCAGCCCAGCCCCTCAGCACCCGACCAGGTATGTTATCTGGTCGTGCTGCTTTGTGTGGATAAGATCCACTTCACTACAGCTGCTGCTCTCCAGGGTGCCTGTTTCTTGGCATGAGGAGGGAAAATAGGGCTTTATTTGGTGTGTTGTTTTCCGCATCAAACCAGCCTATCTGGGAGAAAGTGTCAATATCATTGACCAACAAGGTTGACTTGCAGTCCATTATAATTTTAATACTATGCCACATGCGCCTCGTATCACCAGTGTTGCACAGTTGTCTGTGGATCTTCTGTGTGTATCCCCTCTTTGCCTTCCTGATTACTTTGGAGATTTTGGCCCATGTTATTATTACTGTCTTATTTCCTGTCCTGAAACCAATGTCTCAAACTCTGAGTAGCACACAGACCTCCATGTCTAACCATGGTTTCTGGTTTGCTCTGGCTGTGTAGTGTTTGGTCACAGTGATATCCTCTGTACACTGGCCTACATGGCTTGTTATTTCACGCTTATACTTCTGATAAGTGGAAGAAGCCAATAATTACTCACTTTTCGTGTCGGTTTTTTTTTGACAAGTCAACTTTCAGAAGGTAACACAACACTTTTCCAAGAACTTCTGAGGTTGCATGTTTGCTCAAGAATTACTCTAATCATTTTCTGGGAAATGTCAGATAGTATGTGAGATTCACATCCCAAACAGAGTTTTATCAGTCGTTCTTATTGTGGCAGAAGCACTGTTGAAATATAATCTGAAGATTCAGAATTTATTGTCATGAACAATTCACAAAATTTGTTGTTTCACAGGAGCATCATTAGTGGAAATATTCATATACCTCACAACAATAAATAAAATAGTGCATGGAAAGTCAAAGTAAGGCTGTGCCTTTGGTTCATTGATCATTCAGAAATCTGATGGCAACGGGGAACAAGTTGTAATGGTCAAGATTATGGCACCTAGACTGGACCCTCAGCTCAGAAAGGAAGGAGGGAAAAGAGGAGAGCAGTAGTGTGTGCTGCAACCACTGTATGTATGGGGTGGCCCGTCCCCCTGAACCTGTGACTTCTCCCTCCCAGAAATCCCTTTAAAGGCTTTTACGCCCAAACTCCTTCCTCAGTACCTGCCTCGGAACCGGGCCAGCAACATGTTAGATGTGTTGATGTCTTAAGGTGATTAAGCACAACTCTCTGTCTAATGTGGTTGATCTGTTGTGCTACAGTAAGCAAAACAAAAAGAACTCTTATGAAAATTAATTATAGATAAGGATCGGTCTGGGCCTCGAGTTAAGATTCTAAATTGGAGAAAGGCCAATATTGTAGAAATGAGAAAGGATCTCGGAAGAGTTGGGATAAGTTGCTTCCTGGCATGGATGTGTTCCATAAGTGGATGGCCTTTAAAAGCAAAATTTTGAGTGCAGAGTTTGCATGTTCCTGTTAGAATTAAAGGCTAAGTTAACAGGCAGAGGGAACCTTGGTTTTCAAGGGATATTAACAATCTGGTGAAGAGGAAGAGAGAGATGGACAGCAGGTATAGGCAACAGGGAGCAAATGAAGTACTAGAAGAGTATAGAAAATGTAAGAAAATACTTAAGAAGGAAATCAGGAAGGCTAAAAGAAAGCACGAGGTTGCTTTGGCAGATATGTGAAGGTAAACCTAAAGAATTTCTATATGTTAAGAGTAGTGGACAAAATTGGTCCCCAAGAAGATCAGAGTGGTCATCTATGTGTTGAATCTAATGAGATGGGGGAGATCTTAAACATTTTTTTTTGCAACAGTATTTACTCAAGAAACTGTCATCATGTATAATGAAGGAAGGGAAACAAGCAGTAATGTCATTAAAGAGGAGGAGGTGCTTGCTGCCTTACAGTGAATAAAGGTAGATAAATCCCTTGGACCTTAAGGGAGACTAATATAGAAATTGCAGGGACCCTGGCAAAAATATTTAGAATGTCCTGAGCCATGGGTGAGGGGCCAGAAGATTGGAGGGGAGCTCATATCTTTAAAAAAGGTTCCAAAAGTCAACCAAGAAATTACAGGCCTGATGTCTGTAATAGGTAAATTATTGGAGATTGTTCTAAGAGATTGGATTTTAATTGGAAAATGTTTTTCCCTTGAGTACAAAATGCAAAAGCTAAGCAAAAATGGAAGTATGGAAAGAATAAAAGAAAACATGCAATATTTAAAATGTCGCTTATAATTTAAAGTAGTTAATCTTTTTTCCAGATTTCACACCTCAGATAATTTAACTAGAAATCTGTAAACCTTGCAGGTATCAGCTCAACAGCTTCAAAATGAAATTAGCAGCCTTCCTGCTCCAGTAACCCCAGCAAGCAACCCATTGTCAGTTTTATAAGCAATCCCATCCAGAGTCGTCATAAGTCCATACAAAAAGTACCCCAGCATCCTGTGTGTACATAGGATGCAACAGATTATCTGCAAGGAAAAATTGGACAAAATGTGCATCAATTTAGTCATACAGTCAAAAAGGTAAATTCTGTCAGTTGGTTAGAAATAAAAATGTACTCAACATGGAAATATCGTAAAATCCTTGGTATCCGGCACCTATGGGGATTGGTAGATGCCGAACAAATGTATTGTCCAGTTGTGTGAGACTCTTACAATGCCTAACTAGCATACTTGTATGAAGAATAAACCATTTAAAAGACAAAAGACAAAAATACTATACTGTACTTCAACTGAACAAACTTCACTTGCATGAATAAAGCATTTTACTTTCATTTCAGTCACATTCTTTAAAATTATTTAACCATTGTTGCATCTGCAGGTTCCTCCCCCTCCATGGAGTTGCCGAAAGATGAACAATAACATTATAGATAATTAACCCCTACCCTCCCACAAGTTTACAGACCAAGCCTCTAACTGGGGTGACACTTACTAAGCAGGGATAAGGAGACATTTTAAGAGATCATGCCAACAGTGAGCAGCATCAACCAGCTCTTCATCCTGGGCAG